>NC_058136.1:52330852-52448562 GCF_016433145.1 Gracilinanus agilis | reverse complement strand
CACACACACACACACATACATATATATATATATATATATATATATATATATATAAAAGTATGTGACTTGGGGTCTCAGCTTTAAAAGATCGCTCTATAGCAAAGATGAATAACTTGGAAATGGGTATCAAGTGATAGCATTTGTACAACCCAGTGGAATGGCTTATTGACTCTGGGAGGGGGGAAGCAAGAGGGGAAGGAAAGAAAATGAATCATGGGAATGTGGAAAAATATTTTAAAAGAAAAATGTAAAAAAAGAAAAAAAGCAATTGAGTCATAACAGTCTTCACAGTGACATCATGTACCAAGAACTGGCCAACATTGAGTAATTTTTTTCTCAGAGTATTTCAGTGATCCTTGTTTTTAGTCCCATTCCAGGATGATATCAAATACTCAAGAAGCTTTGCTGAATGTATTCCTATATGATAATGATAATCTTTACACAGGACCTGAATGTTTGCAAAGCACTTTACTATTTTATCTCATTTGATTATCAAAACTACCCTGGGAGTAAACTGTTAGTATGATCCCTATTTTACAGTTTGAGGAAATTGAGCCTGAGGGAGGTTAAATGACTTTCCCAGGGAGCAAAGAGCTAGTAAGTGCCTGAGGCAGGAGTTGAACTCAGATCTTTCTTATTCTAGTCCAGGACTCAGTTATCTCTGCCACATTATTGGTTTCCCACCAGTTGCTTGAAAGTAGGATATTTTTAATCATGGATAATGCTCTTAATTACTGTTTCTTCTTCTTCTTCTTCCACCCGGTCTCTAATAGATATTAGTAATCCAGTCTCCATGCCACTGCTAACTTACTTTTCGCAAAGCTAACCAATACACTAACCAGTACCCATTTATCTAGGTTGAATAAAAGTACATTGGATATACAGTTGGTAGAGTTGAGTATTGGTCCAGACATTCTGGAAAACAATTTGCCATTTTATGAGAAAAGTGACTGAACTCTTCTTACTTTAAAATTGGACTGTTGAGTAAATACACCAAGCATGTCAAAGACAGAAAAAGGTCCCCATTTATACCAAGATAGTCGTAGCTTCACGTTTGTGGGATCAAAGAACTGGAAGGGAAAGTTTGCCAGTTGATTAGGGAATGAATGAACAAATCATACCATATAAATGTACCCTAAGAAATGATAAATATCAGGAAGTTAGTCAAACATCGGAAGACTTTACTAGACAGACATGGAGTCAAGTAAGCAGAACTAGAAAAAACAGACACAATGACTACAGTGTTGTAAAAGAAAATAATCATCAAAAGGAAACTGCTTGTTGTACAAGTGTAATGAATAATCTTACTCCAACCTCCCCCTGAGGAGGTAGTGAGACCACCGCTTGAGAGATCTCTAATTAGACAAGATTTTCTTACATCAAGTCCAAATATTTTTCTCTGGAATGTTCACCTAGTCCTCCTAATTCTATCCTCAGGCCAAGTGGAACACGTCTAATCTCTCTTCTGCGTGGCAGCTCTTCAAGTACAACTGTTTCATCTCCCCACATGTGTTATTCTCTAGGTTCAATATCCCCAGTTCCTAGAATCAATCCACAAATGGCATGCGGATAGCTGTTCTCGGGATGAACCATTCCCTCTCTCCCCACGTGGTCTTCAATATGATATGGGATGTTCTGCTTCCTTCACCTTTGCCTGGTAAAGTCCCTCACTTGCTTCTTTCAGATGCCCTTGCATACCTGAGATTTTCCTTGACCCCTTCCCCCCAGTTGTTTGTGTCCTCTCCTTCCAGACATTATTTTATTCGCCTTTGCTTTTTCTTAGCATTTACTTACTTTGGTGCAAATTGCTTGCTCGTGAACACAGAATGTAAACTTCTTGAAGGCAGGAGCTGTTTCCTATTTTTCTTTTGTACTTTTGTATCCCAAGAGACTTCCTTGCACATAGCAGCTGCTTGATGGGTGCTTGTTGATTTGAACCAAATGATCTTAAGTCTGTTCCCCTTCCTGGAGATCATAACATATATTGAGCAATCAGCCACCCACTTGACAAGTTTATTAGGTGCCAATTCTGTATCAAGCCATAGGGATGCAAAGACAAATAAGGAAACAATCACTGCCCTCAAGGAGCTTACATTCCTCTGTGTGTGTGTGTGTGTGTGTGTGTGTGTGTGTGTGTGTGTGTGTGTGTATGTGAGAGAGAGAGAGAGAGAGAGAGAGAGAGAAAGAGAGAGAGAGACATATAAAATGTATATTATAGCACAACTCTAATATAAACAAATAAAAATAAATACCAATTAGTTAACTACATTGTTGTCTGGGAGGACGCTGCTAATGGGAGGAATAGGGAAAAGCTTTATGCGGAAGATAGTGCTTGAGCTTCATCTTATGTCTGTACAGTGAATTCCAGCCATGTGGAAAACCAGATGGGAGACTGAATGTTGAGTCTGAAGACAGGGAGGGAGAAAGCCAGTTTGTCTGGCTTTGTTTGGAAAGAGCAGGTGGGACCATGTAGAGAAGGACTCTCCAAGGGAAATAGAGGAGTTTCTCATTTCACCTAGAGGCCATAAGAAGCCACTGGGCTTGATTGAGAAGGGGAGTCAATGGTCAGATCTGTGCTGAAGGAAGCCAAGGAAAAGAAAGGCGATATGGGTATCTGGCACAATTTCTGCTTTTTGATGATTTTGCACCTGACCCAGTCCAACTTCAGGTAGCCAAATAGAATTAATTTAGATAAACTGATATCCAGGTAAATGAAAAACTGCTAATGCAAATATTCATCTATTGAGACATGCCTCATTTGGAATAGCTGGTCTGGGGTAAGCCGGAGTTGGATGATTGATGGTCAACAGCTCATTTGAGTTTGTTTTTGTGCAAGGAAAGGGCTACATTTGCATCACATGCTCAAAATGTTATCTACTGCAGTATGCTAAAGTCACGGTCCTTAGGGGGAAACGGGAGGATTCCTATGTCCTTATCCGCTGTTACACTTTAAATAAAAGGGATATCAGAAATGCTCTACACGAAGGAGAAGTAGCCTTATGAGTAAATGTCCAATGTCACTTTGAGAATTGCAGCTTTGCATATTTCAATATGAAATCAACTATTTAAAGGAATACTGAAGCACATTGATCGACCTAATTAGAAATAAGACCCAGGGACTAAAGTCACCAAGAGCATATGAGCTCATGCCCTAGGTATTGCATTCAATGTTTTTATTATTATTGGATGATAATTCCCTTAGCCTTTTCTGTAAGGAACTCTCACTGGGCTGAGTAATTGGTAGTTTCTCATGCATGTTTTAATAGTCTTCAGAAAAAGGTTTCTGAACAAATGCCATCTAGTATAGAATACTATTTGAACTGCATTTATTTCTGCAGCAGATTTCCCTAGTTGGCCAATTAATTACAAGGTATAAAAGTCTTTTTAAAGTCACTTGAAAAAAACAGAGAACTGAAGACAGCTATAGTTCATTGTTCCCATCTTGAATTGACTCTAATAATGCAAGTAGTGTGTATCATAAATAGCATTTCAATATTTCTGGGACACTACGCAGACGGTTCAAAACTGCCATTAAAGAGATAGTGTGAACTTTTGATTCCCCCCCCCTCCCCTCTCCTGTTTGGGGAAGTTTTAAAAAAAAAAAAACAAAAAACTAACTACCTGCCTGTACATAATTTTCTTTTAGCATTACTTAAAAGGAAGTGAATCTGCAGCCCAACTATCAGAAATTACAGCAAGAATCATCCCTACAAGTTTAGATCATTAATGATGCCCAGAGACAGCCCAGATAAACGACAGCTCATTTTGCCTTGGTCTGTCCAGCTCAGAATCAGGTCTCCCTAGAATTAAGAAGCTCCAGGCAAGGGTAAAATATATGGAAGCAGCAGCCACTGTAGTCTCTGTCCACGTGAAATAGGAGAGCATTCAACTGGATCATGAGTCCTGATTACAATCAAATGTTTGATCCCAAGCAGCCCTACAAGTGATTAGAAAAGAAACCAGCTTCGTGGATGGCCACTCAGGCCACTTGAGCTCAGGGGAGTCTACTTTTATCTTTAGAGATTATTACCTTAGCAAATTCCCAATGATGACAGCTTCTCAGCGAGTGTTATCAAAGTGTAGATGAGTGATGAGGTCTGTTTTGGGCAGGTAGAGCTTAGAAGTACCATTTCATTGGGCAGTTGGGAAGATTGGGCCACAGCTAGGAAAAAAGATTAGATGTGAAGATTAAGATTACATAGTGCCAGGACCAAACATTGGAAGTCCTATGTTCAAATCTGGCCTCAGACTCTTCTTAGCTGTGTGACCCTGGGCAAGACTTAATTCCAGTGCCTAGCTCTTCCAGTTATTCTTCCCTGATGCAAATATATAGTATAGATTTTAAGACAGAAGATAAGAGTATTTTTTTTAAAAAAGATTACATCAGGCATTATAGATTCATAGGTGGAAGGCCCTAACACTTATCTGTACCAACGCTATACTCTCATTTTATAGATGAAGAAACGGAGTCCAGAGGAGCGAAATGAATTGCCCACGGTCATTCAGGTAAGAAGGGATGGAACTGGCATTCTCATATGGAGCTAGTTGTCAGACTCCTGGCTAATTAGAGGTGTCTTTGGGGAATCATCTACACTGATGCTTGAATCCGTACTAGCAGAAGAGATCAGCAAGGGAGAGGGTATAGAGAAGAAATCTTGGAGAGTATTCATTCAAAATAAATATTTTAAAAGAGCAAAGTACTATGATAAATGCTAGGGAGAGATAGAAAATACAAACAAAACATCTCCTGACTTCCTGGAATTTCCATTCTATTGGAGAGACACAGAGACCTGACGTTCACAAGTATCATCAGAACAAAGTAATTTCAGAGAGCACCGACAACTGGAGTGATCAGGAAAGGTTTGGTTAATTGAAGCCTACCATTGCCCATACACAATTTTCCTTTACTGTCACTTAAAAGGAAATTAATTTGAAGCAAAGCTACCAGAAACTGTAATGATGACCAGCCCTAGAAATTCAGATCATTAAGGAAGCAAGGTGACAATTCAAATAAATGACAATTCATACCTGAGTTGAGTTTTGAAAGAAGCTGAAGATTCCAATAAGTGGAGCCAAGGAGGAAGTGTATGCCAGGAATGTTGGGCATCCTGTGCGATAGCATGGAGTTAAGAGATGACTCAGTGAATTCAGAAAAGAGCTGAGGCCAGTTGGGTTGGAACTTAGAGCACATAAAAGGGAATAATATGAGCCAAGTCTCTAATGGTAAGTGGAAGTCATAATATGGATAGTTTTAAATGCCACATTGAATTTATATAAAAATGAAAGGTGATATGGAACCATCAAAGATGTTTGTTTTAATATAGCATTCATGTGAAGGATGGTTGGTGAAGGGAGAAGCTAAAAACAGGGAGGTCAGTTTGAAGAATATTGTATTAATTCAGGCAAGAGGTGATGAGAGTCTAAACTAGGGTAGCAGCAATGTGAATGCAGATAAGGGGTGAAGAGTGAGAGATTCTCTGACTTGATGAGATGTGACAATTGTTTGAGTATGGAGAATGGAGTGAAGTGATTCAAAATATGGCTCTAAGACTGCAGAGCTGGGTGACTTTACAAATGGTGTAGTGCCCTTTTAACAAAAGAAGGTTTAGAGAAGCTATATCTTTGAGAAATAATATACTTTCCATTTTGGTCACATTGAACTTGAGATCATGATGGGACATCTAGATGAAGATATATAATATATACATATAAAATACCATACCTTGATAAGAAATCTGTTTTTTTGTGTTTTTTAAATCAAAGATATTTTATTTTCCCAATTACAAGCAATAAAAATTCTCAACATATTTTTTTCCAAAATTATGAAATCCACACTGTCTCCCTCTCTTCCTTCCCTCCCTTCCACTCAAAGATGGTAAGCAATTTGATCTGGGCCATACATATATTATTGTGCAAAACACACTTTCATATAGGTCACTGTTGTAAGAGTACACTCGTACAAAACCCAGACCCCCAAATTCAACCCTAAATGCACTGATATGAAAGATAGGATGCTTTGATCTACATCATCTCACTCAAACAATTCTTTCTCTGGAGGTGGATAGCATTTCCCTTCATAAGTCCTTCTGAATTGTCCCAGATCATTGCACTGCAGAGAAGAGCCAAGTTTTCACAGTTGATCATCATATGATATTGGTGTTACTGTGTACAGTGTTCTCCTGGTTCTGCATCAGTTCATGCAGATCTTTCTAAAGTTTTCCAAAATAATCTTGTTTATCATGTCTTACAGCACAATACTGTTCCATCACAAACATATACCACAGTTTGTTCAGCCATTCCCCAATTGCTGGACATCTCTTCAGTTTCCAATTCTTTGCCACCACAAAAAGAGCTGCTATAAATATTATTGTATAAGTAGGTACTTTCCCCTTTTTTCTTATCTCTTTAGGATACAGACCCAGTGGTGCTATTACAGGATCAAAGGGTTTGTACAGTTTTATAGCCCTATAGGCATAGTTCCAAATTGCTCTCCAAAATGGTTGTATCAGTTTACAACTCCACCAACAATACATTAGTGTTCCAATTTTGCCATATCTCCTCCATTGTTTATCACTTTCCTTTACTGTCACATTGACCAATCTATTAGATATGTTTGATAGTTATGTTTTCCTGATCAACAGTTTGCTTTCTCAGCCTAGTTGCTTTGATTTTGTTCATGAAAAAGATTTTTAATTTCATGTAATTCAAAGTGAAGCTATAAGACTGAAGCATAACACAGTGCCTGACATAATAGGCACTTTCAAATATTTCTTGACTTTTTGGACTTAGCAGTTAAGATACATTTACTAACTTTGGAGAGAACAGTGTTTGTTTGGCAGTAGGTTCAAAAGCCAGCAAGCAAGGGATTGAGGAGTGAATGGCATTAAGCACAAACGACTCTAATGGTTTGGCCATGAAAATGATGAGAGGCAAAGGATGACAATTTGAAGAGGTCAAATGAAGGGTGGTTTGTTTTTTTTTTTAAGTATGGGTAAATTCTGGCATGTTTGTAGACAACGGAGAAAGAGTTAAAATATACTTGGGAGGCTAGTGGATATTAGCATCAATTTGTAGGGATTTTAATTAGCATGGATATTAGCATCAACATCTCACCAACCCTCTTCCTTCTCACATTGCTCACCATGCAGGAAAAAAATCTTTAGTCAAGTGTCTTCTGGGAAGAATTCCTATATGAATTGAGCCACTATTGGTCACAGTCTTCTGCTGTGGGGGTTAGAAAGTGCTATCAAAAGGTCTTGCCAAGATTCCATGACAGACATTTGGACTACTAATCTAGATGAAACTCATGATATGGCAAAGACAACATTAGAATCAGAGCTAAGATTGTTGACTATTAGCCATTGTTCTATCCAGAAGCTATTCTGTCTATGTTGCATCGACCCATTATTATTGCAATCCTTTCCAGGCATGATTGAGTTTTTAAATAAACGTGCATGACAACTAGCTGGAAAAAAACCCTTTTTTATTTTTGCTTTTGTGCTTTGTTTTATTTTTGCATGAACCTATGATTCCATCAGTGTGAGAATCTCATGTTATGGAAAGTCCCTCCATTGAAATGAATTACTTTCCATGGTCTATAATTGATAGAATCTTGGAGTTGCTTGGGAGCATGGCTTGCAGTTGGAGGCAGAAATTGAATGTTGTTCTTCTTGGGTCCAAGACCATATAATTATAGCTAACATTTTTTGGGTTGTCAAAGTGATTTACATATATTGTCATTTGAACCTCATAACCTTTTGAGGTGTTATGATTAGCCCCATTCATGTGAGGAAACTGAGGCAGACTTCCTAGTAGTAAGTCTGAGGGAGAATTTGGATTTGGGTCTCTCTGACTTTGGAATAGCTAGGTGGTACGCTGGATAGAGTGCTGGGTCTAGAATCAGGAAGATTCATCTTTGTGAGTTTAAATCTGGCCCCAGTTACTAGATGTGTGATCCTGGGCAAGTCATTTAACTCTGTTAACTTCAATTTCCTCATCTGCCAAAAGAACTGGAGACGGAAATGCAGACCACTATAGTATCTTTGCCAAGAAACCCCCAAACGGGATGAGAAAGAGTCAGACAACTGAAATTACTGAACACCAACAAACTCCCTGACTTTGGGTGCAAAGTTTTGTTCTTCGTGGCCCGTTGTTCTTTAATGTAGTCTCCCATGTGTGCAGCCTTCCCAGTGTGCCGCACTGTCTCTCCTCTAGTAGTTTATAAGAGAGTAGAATGTATGTCTCTTGAGGGTAGGAGCTGCCTGGATTTAGTCGTTATATTCTCAGCGCTGTAGACTCTCAAGAAACATTAATGGGACAAATGAGTGAATTATGGGCTAGAAACTGAGATTAGAACTAAGATTGCCAGTTGCTGCTGAACATTATTCAGAAAAAAATATTCTCTCACTACAGAAGAGAGACAACAATCGGAGCCATTGTGATCGCATTGTTTCCAGAAGCTGATTTACTTATGAAGCAAAAATGCATGACAATAGGCTGAAATTTACAGTCTGGCTGGACGGCCAAAAATGTACATCAAGGAACATTATATATCTCACTTAAAGATTACTGCCCAAGTCCTAAAATCAATAATTTGGGATCGCTCAGCTCCGTGGAGTCAAATACTAATTCATAGACGACAAAACAAACTCTTGGGAAAAAAATGGCTGCTATCATTCTTGGAGGGGGCACAAGGGTTAACTACAGAACCATTTTCCTTTCTGCTAATAAAAAATGTGAAAGATGAATGTTGTAGGTGGCCATAGTCCACTGCCGATCTGCACACTGGGCAGAGCAGTGAGATGGAAGCAGCCTGTTTTTTGTATCTTGCAATCAACAATACTCTCTATCTGTAAGGGATTTTTTCTCCCCAGATACTTAAAGGAATTGCTCTATGAGTTATTTTCTATCAAACAGGATTAACTTTGTTCTAGATGGAACACTCTTGATTTTCTCTGCCAAGGAGTGGAGCAGTTTGGTGCGTCATGCATTACTGTTCACTACAGACCATCAAACTCATTTCATTTGTGACAAGAGCTGGAATTAAACTTGTTCTCCAGAGAGGTGATGCCCATGTATTAATCGGATATGTGCTTCCTTCCAAGCTACCTTGTATCCTTCAAGAGCTTCTCTCAGCTGTAAAATCACTTTCCTCTTTTGCAGAAACAAAGGGAAGAACCGACCCCATTGTGTTTGTTATGTGTGTAGAAATAAAATTGGCATCCCTGCCTGGCCCCTGGGAAACCCACCCATAATCCACTGTGATCTCCTGCTCATGCTCTGGTTTCCTCTGCTGCCTTTATGAGCCGTGGCACTTCTGTGATCTCCTAGGAACATTCTGTACTAGCCCGAGAGACCTGATTTCGGACATGGAGATCTTGGACACTTCATTTTGAATTCAGACTGTCATTCCTTCAAGTCAGCGCCCTTCCACTTCTGTACTAATTTAGCAGGCAGTATCCCCAGAGTAAGGACAAAAAGCAATCTAGCCTGCCTTACTAGGTAAGGAGGAGTACAACATACACCCAGAAAATGGCCCAGTAGCAAGTTGTATGGAGTCAGAGGATCTGGATTCAAATCCTGGTTCTGCTGTTTACAATCTACTTGGTTTTGAGAAAGTGATTTGGCCTCCCTGAGCCTCAGTTTCCTCTGTAAAAGGAGAGTATTGATCTAGATGACCTGTAATGTCCCTTCTAAGGGCTATCAGGAGAGGTTTTAATCTATGAGTCAATATACTCTTCTTTTCCTTGGTTATTGCGAGGAAAGCATGTAAGGCTAATGACCGCATTGCCTATGTGTTTGGAACAATGATAATGATACCTTGTTAGGTCTTTTCTACCAGGAGAGCTGGTATTTGAAATATTAGCCGTCAAAAAGGGTATTTTCAAATTCTGTTCAAATAGCGTTGCCCTGCTAAAAAGTCCAAGGTCTTTTCTAATTGCTTTAATTATTTTTGAAGTTTGGTAAACTCCAAGATAAAACAGACTACAGATGCAGCACCCACCATCTTCATTTAATCCAAAAAAATGCGTGCCCTCTGGGAATGTGATTTAGTTTAAATTTGGGGCCTATCACATGAAAAGCAATGCCTATTTATTTGAATGGCACCATTTTGGGGAAGATTTTGAAAGCTATTATTTTAGAAAATGATTTTTTAAGCTAAGAAATATAATTGGACTTAATGCAGTATTAACGGTCATATTGTGGGCTCCCTGACATTCTCAAATACTCTTATGCTAATAGGAGTGTCAGTTCATGTCTCTGAGCAGATAGTAAATGGTCCTTCATTGGCTGTTGGTGAGGGCTTTTCTTCCCACTTGGCAATAGACCTCAGCATAGAAACATGGTGGTGGCAGGAGGGTGTGCTTGTGGAAATGGATTTCAGGTGTGGACTGGAGGGCTTTCTTTTTCCTTCTTGGGCCTTTTTATTTAATTGGATTTGATTTTGTAAAAGCTGTTGTCAGTCTGGGACTGTTGAGTGTCTGGGACTCCCTCTCAAATGGAACCTTGGTCTTAGGGCATCGAAGGGGGTCTTTGCTCCATCATCTGCCTTTTCCCCTCAGAATCCCCCCAACTAAAAGCATTTATGTTACCAAGTCAATTCTTAAGTAGAGTCCGGCTAAAACAAACAAAAAAAAATAAATGGATTGAAAATACTTTGGCAGTAGATGAGACATGCTCTGCAAATTACTCATTTGATTTTTATAGTGTCCATTTATTAGAAGCTTTGACCATTTGTATAAAATACTCATAACGATCTAATGATAATGCTTACAAACATATCTTTTTAAGATCTCAGGGAGCTTTGGGAAACTTAGAATATACACCAAATAGTATTTTTGCCATTTTCCAAATGAGAGAATTCTAAGTTATGACAGTTATAATTTTCTCCAGGTTACAGGGGCTTAATTCCTTTTGAGAAAGTGGGATCCTTCTGGTGATGACAACTATCCCCTCTGGGCACAATTTTGATTTTCCTATCAGGGCCCAATTACCACCAATTTTGAGGTGAGCCCTTTGGGCCATCAGAGATATAGACTGGTGATTTACCGAGAGGATCATTTCCAGCCATAGCTGAATGCAGGTTTATGGGGCTCCTAAAGAAAGCAAATTCAGTTTTAGTGTCATCTAACCTCCACCTTTCCCATAACAAGAAGCCAAATCAGGGACTAGGAGATGGCTGAAATTTAGTTCAGCAGACCCACAGAGAAGCTCTAGACTGGAATAATTCTACCTTGATCTCAGTAAGGTTGGCAGTCAGGTGCTAAGAATTTTGGCCTCAGCAGTTCTTCAAGACCATCTCACAAGTCACAGAAGGGCTGTGAGCTATGTCAAGACAGTGCCCATGCTGACACAGATCTTAGAGATGCTGAACCATTAGGAGCAAGAAAAAAAGTCCAGTAAAGGTTAGGCATGTTGTCAAAGTAGAGGCCTCGGTGAGAGTGGACGGTGGAGAAAATGTAGAATGATTTAACTCTTCATTTGCTTCTACTTTTCCCTATCAACTTAGAAGAATTTTTGGACTTTGTGGGATAAAAAAATAGTTCTCGGGGAATTGAAACTCAAGATAAGTAAGGTTATGGTACAAATATACTCAGATGGCCTAAATAAATTCAGTCCATCAGACTCACGCACAACAGGTTCCAGTGTGATAAATCAATTGGCATATGTGATTACGATGCCTCTGTTCATGATGTTTGGAAAATCTTGGACAGTGGCAGAGGTTCCCCCAGTCTAAGGAGAAGCAATTGACCCAGTTTTCAAAAAGAAGAAACAAACTATAGGCTCGTCTGCTTCCTGGAAAATTCTACATCCTATTAGTGAAGAGATTATTTGGGAACATTTAGAGATGAGACCATTGATCTCCAAGAGCCAATATGGGGGTAGCAAGTCTAACACTGAAGAACTGCTACTGAGACCACTAGAGGTGAGTCTGTACTCCCATTGGTGGCTCCTGAGAGGTTGTTGTACTCAGTGCTTCTGGACTCGAATCTGAAGGGTTAAGGTCCCTTTAACTAACCACTCGCCCCTCAGAAACAAAGTTCCTTTTAGCTTAGGTTATAGCTCATATCTACTGTCTTCTCAAAAAGGATTGGGGCGAAAAGTCCCTCAGTGTACACAATATGAAATATATGTATATATATATATATATATATATACACACATATGTAGCACGGAATTCCTTCTTAAACACACATGTGTTTGCATACACAGACATACACACACAATACTAAACCTAAAAGAATCACCATGTGCTTTAATAGGATAACTTAAAACAGGATATAGTAGTTTAGCTTATAATTATTGTTACTGCTGGCAGACTGATACTTGAACCTCATCAGAACATTTACCATGCTAATTAGGCATTTTACATTTCATCTTGCTGTCTAAACAACTCTAAATTATGTCTG
This sequence comes from Gracilinanus agilis, assembly GCF_016433145.1. Lineage (NCBI taxonomy): Eukaryota > Metazoa > Chordata > Mammalia > Didelphimorphia > Didelphidae > Gracilinanus > Gracilinanus agilis. The sequence continues at coordinate 52,436,152 of NC_058136.1, read as the reverse complement.
ATGGTAAAATGTCCAGGCTTGGGCCAGTCTTCTTGTCATTTGCCATACTCTCCCAGCATACTGTAATAATTAGTTGCTATGTTCTCCTCCTCTGCTATCTTTTTTCAGCTCTGTTCTAATGGGACTCAAGACTCAGATTTCTCTTATTCACAAAGCTGCCTCCATTCCTAGATAAATCCTTCTAAGGAGAGATTTCTGTCTGTCTAAAAGACAGGAAATTGGGCAGCTGGGTAGCTCAGTGGATTGAGAGCCAGGCCTAGAGACAGGAGGTCCTAGGTTCAAATCCGGCCTCAGACACTTCCCAGCTGTGTGACCCTGGGCAAGTCACTTGACCCCCATTGCCTACCCTTACCAATCTTCCACCTATAAGTCAATACACAGAAGTTAGGGGTTTAAAATAAAAAATAAAAATAAAAATAAATAAAAGACAGGAAATAACAAACACAAAACTGTAGCCCAAGCTCGGTCTTGTCTAAGTGTGGTTTATTCCTTGGAAGCCATGTATTTCTGGTTATGTGGAGAATACAAGAGGGTTACATCAAGCTCTCCATTCCCTCACTCTTCTCTTAGGAAACTGTTCAAAATGTTCCCGACAGGATTTGTAACTGGAAAGGGAGGGAGAGAAAAGAAAGAGAGGGAAGGAGGAATAGAGAAAGAGAGAAAGAAAGAGTAAAAGACTGAAGGTATGGTAGTTTCTTTTTGTTACAGTCACCGAATCATTAGCTCTTCTGTTTTCATAGCTAATAAGACTTCCTCATCTCAAATTGCCAACCCCTTAGCCCCGAATCACACACGGTCAAAAGAAGGAACTGAAGCTCCCACATAGTCAATTTGAACCAGAATGGCACCTCTGAGCATGCTTCGTGGGATGGCCCTTTAGACCAATTCAGCCTAATTCCACAATCGTGACTCATGCCAGGCTAGCTTCACTTCTCTTTTTGACAGGACTACCAGACTGACAGATCAGAGGAATGACACAGATTGAGTCTCTCTGTATCTCAGGAAGATAGTTGTTAAAGTCTTCCTGTTCTTCTTTCAGATAGGATGTAGAGGCTAGATGTAGGGTTAGATAATAGAGTGATTAAGTAGATTAAGTAGCTGGTTCAATGTCACCTTGGGAAAAAAGGTCTCAAGTGGAGTACCCCAGGCATCTACCCTTGGCTCTGTTTGATATAACATCTAAAAACATCAATGATAAAAAAATTAAATCAAAAAATAAAAAAAAAACATCAATGATTTGAATAAGAACAAAGATGGAATTTTTATCCATTTGCAGATAACATACCTTGATAACAGAATCATGTACAAAAATCACTTGGTAGGATAGAGATTGGGTTGAATCAAATAAGATGTGATTTACCAGAGGCAAATTAAAAAAAATAAACACTCGGTACTATGTTTTGCACACACTACCCACTTAATGAATGCTCGTGAATAAATGGGAGAGATGATGTGGTCTGACTCTGGGGAAAAAGATCTGAGGGTTTTACTGGAGTGCAAGCTGGGTAGTGTAATAAGGCAGAGCCAGAAAAGCTAATGTTATCCTAAAAGAGACCTAATGCCTGGGCTTTGGGAAGTGCCAATTCCCTTCTTCTCTTCTTTGGGCAGACCCCACTCAGAGGACTGACTATATGAAGTTATGAACTCCATATTTTAGCAAGAATTTTAGCCAGATTGTTCTGGAAATGGTACCATAGGAGGAACAGTGGAGAGAAACTTTAGTGGTATAAAAGAGATAGAAATCTTCTCCTCACTGGGTATGAACATACTTGTTCTTTTTCTTTATACCTCCCAAACAAGCTATTAGCTCTAAGACCCCACAGCTAGTAAAGAATCTGTTAGTGCAGCCTGATCACCATTTAATTTTGCATTCATCTTTCTCTAAAGCTGGCAGTGGTCTCTAGGGCCAACAGTCCTCAATTTAGGGTCAGAAGCTCAAGGTGGAATTCTAATCCTGCTTTTTGTGAACCTGTTTGTGACCTTGGTCATGTCCCCTTCTTCTAAGCCCCACTTGTCCTCATCTGTGTTGTGAGGGTTTTGGTGTGTCTAGATGACTTCAGAGGCTCATGCCCTTATTCTCACCTCCACGTGAACAAGCTGAAACAAAGTGCCACTGGACCACCCAAGCCAATGAGACTCTAGCAGTCTTTCCCTAGCATAAATATCAATAGTTCACCATCATGCATGCACATATACTCAAAATCCCATGAAAATCATACCGTAGAGCAAAAAGTGGCAGAGATACATTTGTAATATCTTCTGCCTACTTTGGATGGAGTCTAGTGACATTGGGCCTCTTCTCTTCCTCTCTACACTTTACCCCACCATCAGGCAATGTCTCTGACCTTGCCAGCTGCCATGGATTTCCTTAACTCTGCCAGTGATGGGTCATTAAGTTTAACAATAGCAGAATCAGATTGGTAAGTGTGCCACTCCCTTACTGCCTGTCCATTACAGGTCCAGAGTTTCCTTTAGGAGACTTCTTTCTGCATCATGTCTCCCAGAAGGACTTTTTGCATTGTTGAGTATGAAAAATTGAGGGAAAACATTCTTGCTGAGGAATCTTAGCCAAAACCAGCCTGTCTAATCACTGAAAATCACCACAACAACAGGGTTTTGTGCAGATGGAAGCAACACCATGATAGCAACCATGGACTGAAGTATATCAAACCTCACTAGCCGAGAGTCTAGCACAAGGCTTACTTCTGCTCACATGAAACAGAGCCAGAAAATACACTGTGTTCCAAAAGCATGAATGCATAAACTGTGCTCAGATTTTGGAGATAGCCTCTATATCCCTATTCACAGGGGTGAGCATTTCAAAATTAAGGGAGAAGAAGAATGCTTAAATGCTTTGTGGTTTAAGCAAAGCAGAGTTCAAAGAGGAAATAGAGAGAGGCCACCAGGGCTGGGTATATAGCCCAAAGACTAGAAGATAAGGAACCACACAAAGAAGCATCATTCATTTGGAAGTTTGGCTAAGTTTCTGTTGACTGACTTTTCCTGAATCGTTCCCAAATGACACACCTTATCCCTCACTGAATCCTATTTTCTTCCACACTATATTGTACAATATAGTACTCCTGCCCTCTTCTAGAATCCTCCTTTCTAACAAAGTAAAACTGTTGAGCAAAGCCAACCAACACAGCAGTTGGTTCTGTCAGTACTTGCAACATTGCATAGCCTTCATCTACCGCATTTCTGTCCTGAACAGAAAAGTATATTTCATTATCCTTTTTCTGAAACAATGGTTGGTTATTGTTTTTAATATAAGTTAAAATGACCTTTGTTGTTTTATTTATTTCCTTTTTAGGTACCATATATATTATTCTCTTGATTGTATATTTTCCCATCTCGGTTGCTTCCTACATGTCTTCTCATCTTCTCTGAATTCTTCATAGTTATTATTTCTTATACAACAATGATATATTTTATTATATCCCTATATTCCAATTTGTATAGACATTCACAAAATGATGGGAACTCACGTTTTTTGCTACCACAAAAAATTCTCCTTTGCATATTTTGATACAGGAGGGATCTCCTTCTGTTTGCTCTCTCCTCAGAGTATATGCACAGCAGTAGGATCTCTGGGTCAACAGGTAGTGCCTTTTCTTGCCTAATTCCAAATTGATTTCCAGCATAGCTGGGCCAATCCACAGCTTACCCAACAGTGAATTAGTGTGCCTGTCTTTCTACAACCCAGCTGACAATGACTGTTTGCCAACTTGATCTCTTCCTTTTTCTTTTCTTTATTCGCCTTACTTTCTCTCTCTGTCTCACTTATTCAAGCTGAGTCACATTAACTTAAATTTCCATTTTCTAAGGAAAAAGCAGCTGGTGCTTTTTATTCTACCGACTAATAATTCTCTCTGTCTGTCTGTCTGTCTGTCTCTCTCTCTCTCTCTGTCTCTCTCTCTCTCTCTCTGTCTGTCTGTCTGTCTGTCTCTGTCTCTGTCTCTGTCTCTGTCTCTGTCTCTCTTTCCTGGCATGATCACCAACATTTCATAAAACAGATCTCTTTTCCTCCCCATCATACTTCAATACCCCTTCCAAAACTCTCCAATATTATTCTCACTTGATTGAAAGCATAATTTTCTAGGTTTTTGATTTATGGACTAAGTTAGTAAGTTGCTTTACCTGTATGGAAGCCATTGTCTATTAGACTAGAGAGATACATAGAGATAATCTATTGCCACCCACTCATTTTATAGATGAGGAAACTATGGCCCAAAGAGTGGAAGAAACCTTAGGTCATATAACTAGTAAGGAACCAAGACAGTATTTGAAACCAGGGCTTCTTATTATACCATCATAGCTCTCTCTGCCTCTAACTAAGGAATAACCTTAGCCCGAAGTTCTGGGGAGATGGTATCTCTAGCCTTTTGCATGGTTCCTTTAAAAGAGCAGGCCTTTTGCATTGTCGGTGGAGTTGAATTGTTGTATATTACATTATACCTGCAACTCACTGAGGCAAACTTTGAGAAATCAAGCATCTCCCTCCACATATTCTCTACAAGTTAAGGGATCCCTCCAGGAGTAGTGGCCTCCATTGTAGAGCATTCAGACTCTTCTTTGTCAGCAAATGAAGGTTGTTTGCTGCCCTGTGGACTGGGCCAATAATTCCATCATTATAGGAAATTTCTCATGAGAAAAATTATTCTACCAAAACAAATCAGCTATTTGAAGCAGAGAGATGAAATGACCTGTCCATGGTGACAAAGCCAACATGTATCTGAGGCATGACTAGAAGCCAGGTCTGTATAGCTTCAAGACCAGCTCTCTAGCTACCATGGCATACTGTTCCTCGCCTTGCTCTTTTTAAATGAGTGAATGCCATTTGCAACCTGATACAGCGAGAAAACAAAAGAATTGTTCTTGTATTTGAAAATTACTGATTTGATCTATAAGACTGAGGATCTCCTGGAAGCTTAAAAATTGAAAGCTACCTCTTTGGCGACTAGCCTTAGCCAAGGTAAGGCCAGAGCGCAAAGTATCTGCCTATGTAAACTGCTGCCAGTAGAAGCTTGTACAAAATGTTTTGGCCACCAGCCTGCAGTAGCACCAGTCTGTGTTGTCTTTTGTGCCAAGTTCCTATGATTAGGTCTATGGGAAGCCATCACTTTGAGGTATGTGCAGAACAAAATGTAATAGGATACTTTTAAAACATTGGTATAAGAGGTATGCCTCTTTTTTAAAAAATAAGTTTTTACCACCTGTCACTAGGGAATATGCCAGGCTGAATGGCCTCCTGGAGAATGCACCCTGTATAAGACAAGCTTATACCCGGATCTGGTTTGAGAACTGCTGGAATGCCACCAAGAATCGCAAGAAGTATTATAAAACTACCCCAATTCATTTTAGACTTTACTTAAAAAACATGTTTAAATGCTTTGTGGTTTAGGGAAAGTTATTAGGAAGTTTGCAAAATTTTTGTTTGAAAATTACTTATTCCATCTAGAGGGGGCAGCATCTCCTGGAAGCTTCAAGGGAAATTGTTACCATCCCCAGATGACAAGGATTAACTGACCTTGTCCTGAATCCTTCTCACTGTATTCCTTTCCTTCACAGGAGGATTTTCTTCTAGTGCTTAACTGAATCCTACCTACCTGTCAGGGTTGTTGGCCAGAGTACTTTGTCCAATACTCCTCAAAGAGGATACATTCAGTGAGTGCATGAACATCATGTCTGCTTAGGTGCTCTCTTTCCATCTCTATGGTGATATTTTGGAAAGGAGGAAGCTAACCCATTCTTGAAACACCTTTCTCCACAAGAACAGGGAATGGTCCTAGCTTAACATTTGGAAATAGTAGCTAGCTCTCTACCTGGTAGCTTTCTGTAGAGAGCAGGTAGAGTTGTTAATAAGGAATTAGGGGCAAATGCAATTTCTGCAAGTTCTTATACTAGCTAATGTGTGTTTAGAGATGAGCAATTTCTTTGAGAGACATACATACCTCCCTTACTCTATCCCTCTGCATCAACAGAGATAATGAACTCCTCTCAATTCAATTCATTTTCATTTCTTAACCAAACTTTTTCAAGTATGGAATCTCTGATAGCTGTATGATCATGGGCAAGTCCCTTAGCTTCTTTCTTTAAGTAATTATCGAAGACTCTGAGTTGTGGGTAGTCTGGAATATGAGCTTATAGAGGGAGAACCCATTCTTGCCCAATGATATATTTGTAAGTGTCTGTTATATGCAAGGTGCCTTTCTAGCCTATGCATAGCCTGTGTTTGTCTTTTCCCTGCATGTGTGAAACATCTCCTAAGTATGACTGGTTTTTAAGTAGTTGGATACCACTGAGAACATCTGATTCCCAGCAGAAATTAGAATCCATAGGGTCATGCCAGAAGGCATAAGTAGAGGCTTAAAACATTGTGAAAATCGACTTCTACCAAGGATACTAGTCATCTCATTGTCCCTTGAGCTCTTGTACAGGGACTTCTGGCTTCCCCATCCATAGCGTAGGGGCCCTTGGCTCTTTTGAGGGTAACTTGACATTCTTCTACAATATCCTTAATTGTTTCTGGTTTTGACTCCATTTGCCATTTTTATTTCCTTCTTTACAAAACATCATTCATTGAGAAATTTGAGGAATCAAAAGCAGCAAGAAGTTGATTCTTGTTCAGATGTGGTTAGACTAGTTAAGCACCGAGAGCTCTTCTGACTCTGAGAACCACAACTTCAGCATTACTCTTTTTTTTAAATTTTTTTTTAGTTTTAGAAAAATTTTCCATGGTTACATGATTCATGTTTTTGCTTTCCCCTTCACCCCCTCAAACTCCCCCCCCCATATCCAATGTGCATTTCCACTGGTTTTAACATGTGTCATCAATCAAGACTTATTTACATATTATTGATAGTTACATTGGTGTGGTCCTTTCAGGTCTACATCCCCAATCATGTCCTCATCAACCCAAGTGTTCAAGCAGTTGTTTTTCTTCTGTGTTTCCACTCCTGTAGTTCTTCCTCTGAATGTGGGAGTGCTCTTTTCCATAAATCCCTCAGAAATGTCCTGGGTCATTGCATTGCTGCTAGTACAGAAGTCCATTACATTCTATTTTACCACAGTGTATTGGTCTCTGTGTACAATGTTCTTCTGGCTCTGCTCCTTTCACTCTGCATCAATTCCTGGAGGTCTTTCCAGTTTACATGGAATTCCTCAAGTTTATTATTCCTTTGAGCACAATAGTATTCCATCACCAGCATATATCACAATTTGTTCAGCCATTCCCCAATTGAAGGGCATCCTTTCATTTTCCAGTTTTCAGCATTACTCTTGATGTTCTTTTGAATCTCACTCCACATAGCCAATCACGTAGCAAATTGTATCCCTTTTATCTCCATAACTTTTCTTGTATCTGACTTTCTCTCATCTTACATAGATGACCACCATACTAGTTCTAAACCTGACCAACTCTTGCCTAGACTGCTTTAATATGTTCTGAAGTGGTCTCCCTGCTTCAAGTCTCTCCCCATTGCAATCCATCCCCAATATGGATGTCTTTATGAAGCTAGTCTACACATGTATCAAAAGTATTTTTGATGGGAACCCAAGGGATCAGACAGGCTTTCACGAACTATCTTCAACAGAAAAGTACATCTTTATTCCCATACAATTTATATAAAGCTATTGAGCATATAAAATCTTACTATGACTATTTGTTGACTCTACAAAACCATTTGTGTTGGTAAAGCCAAATACTACTCTAAGGGACCTCCTCCAATAAAGTGTCTCTTCTACATATATTAAGATCATACAACCTTCCTTGAGAGATGCATGACATAGGGATTCTGATCCTCTGATTATTATCAAGCAGAGCCCAAATAGGGAGATATGAACCCACTAGAAGTATTTGCCATTGTCCTAGAAGATATTGAGTTCTGAGTTCAAATGGAAGAGGGTTTATCTATATGTGGTAAGGTCATCCAGATGTGTTTTGTTGCAGATGACACTGTGTTGACTGCATCAAGTTCCAGAATACTTCTGTCTTCTAAATGTAACTCACAACCATTTAAGAGTTCAGCCTAGCAATCCACAAGGAAAACCAAGAGGATGAAGGATGTCAGTTGTCAGACCTTTTTTATGCTTGGATATTTTGAGCTGGCCTGTAAGTACATCTGTCTTGGATGGTTATAGTCCTAGAACTGAATAGGAGAAATGGAGTAGACCAGATTGCATTTGAGAAATGGTGTGTGGTATTTTCAGTGAATGTAAACTTCATCCTGAAACAAAAACCCATCTTATTTACATCAATAATTTTTAAAGTTCTCTTGATGCCTTTGGTTCTCACATCTCAATAATTTTCTAGATGCTTTACCCTTTCCATCCATTCAGTAAAACTTCCCTTGTAACCAAGAAAAACAGTTGAAGCTATCCAACAGAGTCTATAAGCAGTTTTCCATGTACCCAGAGGCAAAAGATGACACCAGCATTTTTAAGGTGATCACAAAATATTTGCAGGTCTCTAATATCACCTCAAAAATGTTAGTGTCATCTCCTGCTTTTCTTTGGATTCTCCAATGAATCCAAATTAGGTAAAGCAATGTGAGTATGGTTGGCTGCAGCAGATGACCCAAGATAACTTGTACAGAAAATAAAAATGATGTAAAAAGACTTAATCCCTGAAATGTGTGATGACAACAGGAGGTAGTTCACTTAGGGATAGAGAATAAGGTACATGGTTAGCCCCAGTACTACAACTGTCTACCTGGCATGTGGACATAACTCTAGGCAGGACCCTAGTGCACTGGCACTCCAATAGTAGGTCATTTGGGAGGATATGGACAAGAATCATAAAGGATGAGAAAGAACATGTGGTTGGGTAATGATCCGCACCCTGGTTAAGACCCACATTGAGACAGTAGAGCCAAACAAGTGATTTTTGAGTTTCAAAGTGGATCATTGAATTAGTATGGATTACTTAGATCTTAGGAAAAGTTTTTGAGCTCAACTCCTGAGCTGCCCCATTTCATTGAAGTTTTAATGACATAGAAATGTGTATGTACAGGATGGCCTCATGTTTGGGAGTTGTGCATGAAATAGAGAAAATAGAAAACATTTCCTATCACAATCTTTACTATCATTTAAAAGACCCTCAAATCTAAGACAATTTCCCTAGCATCTCCAGACAAGAAATCACGCACAGTATTCTAAGCTTTGCTGCTAGGAACCCATGTTCTTGAAATCAGCTTGGAGAAGATTACTTGAAATGCTGGCAATGTCCCAGTTGCTCTGGCCAATTTGCAAAGTAGCTGTTTACTTGGTCAGCATTCCAGGAACTGTGAGCTGGCTGCTTGTGAAGAGAGCCCCTGAATGTTGGCTCCAGACTCTAACCTTCAAAGGCTTGATTGGACAAGAGTCACACGTTTCTTTTGCTCCTGAGAACATGGCTGCCCTGCCAGGGCTTGGCACACTATACTGGGAAAGCGCCATTGCAGCTTTAAGTATCCTGTGAAATGGGAAGTCAGTGTCACAGTAGCAATTGAAAACAATAGCAAAACCATCTGAAACTGCAGTAAAGAAGTAACATCTCCTATAAATAATACAATGCCCTGGAAACCATTGGCTGAATACAAAGGGAGACAGTCATCAATATGAAAGTGTTTATAGAGTAAGCTAGGCACTAGCTATGTGTTTTGAATTTTTCAGAATATCTACATAGACACGCATAAGTACCAAATGTATCTGAAAGGTGCATCGTATCTATTAATGGTTCATATTGCATATCAATATAGATGGTATTATATCATTTTGAATGAATAGGACATAATGCAGGTACGAAGCATTAAATAGTGTCTTAACACAAAAAAATCAGATAATAGTAAAAACAGCATTCTAGATTTAGAGCAAAACACAGTGGATTATCTCTCCTTTTTGACAAGATAGTTGACAGGACTAACTGCATTCAAATCCCAGAACAGCCTTGATCTCATATTCTACCTCTGATTTCAAGATAACTGTACTCGGGAAATTAGATATTTTTTCTCATCACCGATGCTGTCTATAATGTGAGGAGAAAGCATGGCAGTAGCTCAGAACTATTTCCAATAATGCCTCTTTTTTCCTGGGGTTCTCACTGGAAAATTAATCAGAATCAAATATGGAAATTCTCATCCAGGCCATTGTAGCCAGTCAACTGAGAAGCATACATTATTTATGGAGTAAAATCTGAGAGTTATTCCAGAGAAATGCCTAGAACTAGAGGTAAGATTGTAAGATTTAGCAATAACTTTAAACTAGCAATTGGTTCACTAACATATTAACTATTCATTTTCTAATGGTTTCGATAGTGTCTCAGACAAATGTTGTACATTGACAATAAGTCTGGCCCCAAATGGAGGGGGCAAAATAAAGATGGCTGGCTGCCTTTGGGGAAATGGCTTAGTGCTGTTTAGTACCCTTAAAGCCTCGCACTGAACAAAGACGTCTCTTTTGTTAAGTAATGCTTTAGAGTTACAAGTGCTAAAATACCATAGACATTGAAGAGTTAAAGTCAAAGGTCACTCAAAAGGTAATGGAGAAAACTGTAGCATTGTACCAAATGAAGAATTGCATGTGAGAAGTAGCATAAAGGATGTCATGAGATATATGGCCAGGAAAAGGGATGGGCTAATCACATGAGACAATCAGGGGACAGCTCGTAAGCTCCAATGGAATCCATGTAATATCAAGGGTTAGGATGTAGAGGGAGAGCCAGTGGAGAACCACAGGAGGGCAGGAACAAGAGAAAAGGCATGGATGTGCCATACACGATCTCAAGCATTGGAGCGGGTATCCGTATCAATGAAAATCCATTGATATTGTGCACAGTAAGATCTTTGTAACATCCATGGGTAGATGGATGTAATGACGGTAAGCTCTTTATTGACTGTATATTTTAATTCTAGTTGTTTAGATTCTGAACTTCAACTTTCTACCTGTAAGGTTTGCTCTTGTAAGCATCATTGGGAAGCTTTCTATGGTTAAATGTTTGTCAGCATCTACATTATCTGCTTTTCTTTTTTCCCTCTGAGCTATTTCCCAACTATTCTAAATCATATCTAGCTAAAACTTGGCACCTAAATTGCCAGCGTAGAGAGAGTTCTTTCTCAAAAAACAAGGAAATCACCACGTATCATATGAGCCCAACTTTATATGTATATAAGAGGTAGCACTGAGTACTGTTTTAAGATCTAACTATAGCTGAAACATTGAGATAATTATGTGAGATGATAGATTGTTGATGGGAAGTCTCCTACTGCATTCGTTTCCAAGTTATTTGTCTTAATTTTGGGACAATTTCATCCTGTGAGATCTACTTGATAAATCTATGAATTTACTGAATTTTCAGATTCTCTGTTGCTTTGGATCATGAAAGTACATCATTTGATTTCAGCCAAAGTTAGGATGGAAGATTTCTTTTTTTTTTTTTTTTTTTTTGAAATGTTAAGTCAAACTTTCCTGGATGACTATTTTTTTTCTGCAGCTTCGTATTTTATTTTTAAACTTTTTTGGGGTGTTAGAACATTGACTCAACCCCTTCTTCCCATAGTTAAAGTGGGGCAGAGTCAATGCCTGCCTTATAGGTTGTCTCTGCTGCTTTGTGTGATAAACACTGTCTAACAAGTCTGGAAAAATCCATTTTGATGCGACTTCCCCAATTAGACCTGTTAAATGGGTTTTGAATGACTGAATTTGGTTCAGTTTTACACCCAGATACATTGTTAAGTTAATGTTTTAAAGTGGAGTAAACTACAGTACCATTAACATTAATTTCTAGTGTTTTTTTTATCAAGTCTGACTATAAGCAAATGAAATTGTAATTGTTTTATTGAGATTCAGTGTAACTTGATTACCCTCTAACCACTCGGTAATTTTTGGAAATTCTGTTCATTCATTCTGAATAGTAGCAGCTGACTTGTATGTGGATACCATTAGCATATGTTGCAGGAATGCCTTGGAGTAAATGCACACGTTGAGAACCTCAGTCAGGAAATAATAAAGGCCATTTTTGTGTATTTGTTGCCTCCTTACTATGAACAAAGACCTCGTGCTAAGTGCAAAAGCTAGAGAAAGCCAGTAGTCAGCCCTCTTGCTTAACCAGTATCCTTCTAAGGTCTAAAGAATGTCAAGAAGGTAGCAAGTGTGTTGGGCCACGCTCCTGGGGCAGATTTCTGAGGAAAGCATGGCCAAGAGTCTTTCAGGATGGGCAGACACAGATGGATTATGATCTGTCATTACTGAGGGGAGTATCCAATCTGTGAGATCACAGGTGAGAATATTGGAATATGGGGTCCTTGTGAAATGGAACATAATAGTCCATCTTCTAGTTGGCTGCTATGACCGTAAGAACATTTGTTCATTTGTTCTCCTTTGTGGTGCTATGGCGCTTCTCTCTACAGTGGACTCTAAAGAAATAAGTGGTGGCAAATTGAACACATGTCCACCAGGTAGTGGGCCAAAACCAGCAGCTTCCTCCAATGTAAACCTTACTTCACATATTTTAGTAATTAATTTTTATAACTTCCCAATTGCATTTTAATTAGTGCCATGGATTTTGGTTTGAGTTGTTAAGCAATGCGTATTCCTACCATTTTCCTTTTTTTGTTTTGTTTTATTTTTTTTAAATGTGACATTTTCCATGACATATTTGGTACGAGATTTTTGTTCCTTCTCCAAAAAATGTCCTATTCTACCACTCCATCGTGGTTGTCCTTGCCTCTAATGGTTATCCTCAATTAGAAATGTTCTACCAAATCAGAAAAAAAAGATAGGAATATGGTCCTGGTAATAGACTGTTTCTGCTATTTAATATTAAGTCCTAATTGCATTAGCCAAGAAATAATAAATCAAAATTCCAAATGGCCCTGAATCCACTTGGAAGTGGTAGTAGTAGAATCATAGAAAATTAGGCAGAGGGTATCAAAAGTCATAAAGTTTTAAAAACTCTCCTTAAACATTAATTTATGTGTTTGTACTCTTAATGTAAGAACTCTGGGCATTGGCCAATACATTGATAAGGTAGTAGAGGAACTGAGTCACATAAATACTAACATTTTTGTAGTGAACGAGAATTCAAATATGGCCTCTGATACTTCCTAGCTGTGTGAGCTTGGGTAGGTCACTCAACCTTCTTCCCCTCAGCTTCTTCATCTATAAAATGAGCTGGAGAAGGAAATGGCAAACCACTCTAATATCTTTACAAAGAAAACCCCAAATGAGATCACAAAAAGTCAGACACTGCAAATGGCTGAATGAAGGAGACAGGAATAAAGAAAGCTAATTGGAAGCATTTCCTCTAGGGAGAGGTGACTAAAGTTGATTGACTTCTGTGTCCAGAAGCAACAAACACCTCTGATTACTTGGTCTAGTTCTCTAACAGTACTCATTAATGATCATAAGTATAAAAAGATCACCCTAAAGATAATCTTTTACAGAAGATTGAAAATGGAGAGCATTTCAATGAACAATGGGCAAAAGCCGCCAGATCCGGTCAACATCTGCTTTGAAACAAGGTCTCCCCTGTATTAGCAAAACATATGTTGGAAAATATAGCTTGGGATTGAGACATGAAAGAGACCTAGAGATTATTCAGAAGCTTTAGGCCTATATCACATGAATACTTTTTTGAAAAAGAGAGATAGAGGCATGACAGGTACCTCCACACACACACACACGTGCGCGCACACGCGCGCACACACAACTCTATTTTTAAAAACTGGCTACAAATAGGCAGATCATTTTAGGATCAACTGTTTTAGGTCCAAATTCAAATTCATTCTGAAATTTAAAGAGTATAAAGGTAAGAAGATGACCCTAAGTGGAATTATAAGAGTTATGACCCAACCTATTTCAATAAACTAGTTTTGAAAAATTGGAAATAAAAGTTAAACCTAGACTTGCATTACCACCATTTCCCAGGAAGGTTTAACCATTGGAATGCAGTCACCACAATGAGGAGGCTAAAAGAGCTCATGGAATACCTCAATAAACATAGTCTCTTTATAAATAGAGGGGGCAGTCTAGCTCCAGGTAATAGCAGTGAAGAATATAAGCTGATTTGCAAATGGTTGCAAAAGAGTGTGGATGGTTTTGAAAAGTACCATCTCAAAAGCAATGAAAAATAAGGGAGAAAAGAAACCCTCAGAAAGCTTGATTTAAGATATCACTATAAGTCAGAGCATCCTCTGGAGCATGAATAGATGAAACTGAAAAGAAAGCAACTTTGAGTTATAAAAATGAAGAGATTCAATGGCATTCCTTCAGTAACCTCTCTTCATCATCAGGGAAAATGGAAATATTTTTGGACCCTGATGCTTCAATGCCAAATGAGGAAGTAGAAATAGTAGGTAAGCACATGAAGGTTAAAAGAAAGACTGGGCCTGACCACTCATATAGGAAAAATCTGTGTTATAAGTGATATCATTTTAAAGGTACTCAGGGTTTCAATTTTCATGAGATATCAAAGAAAGGAAAAATCCAAAAGAATGGAGCTCATAGCTGGTATTGTTATTAGTTTTTAATGGTAATTGGGAGGACATCAGTAATTCCAATCTCTGTCTACTTTCTCATCTCTATTACAGCCCTCGAGAATAGAATATTAATGTGCCGAGGGCGACCTTGATTAAAATATGAGAAGAGAACAGACTGGCTTTCAGAGATGATTTTCTTTCTTAAAACAATTATTTTGTTTTTGTGGATACCTTTTGTTTTTATAACATATTCATTTCTAAGTATGTCCCTGTAACTTCCCCAATCCAGTTAGTCATCCTTTAAAACAAAGATTCATAAAGAAAGAAGGGGAAAAAAAGGAATTCGAAACCAACAAACACATCAACCATGTCCTGCAGTGTCTCAGAGATGATTTTCAATAGCAGAATCACAGTTTCATTAGCATACAATTGACTGAAGGGATATAGAGCATATAAGGTCCTACTCTGTTTATTGTTTATTTGTTTTGCTTTGACTTAGTACAAAGTGTAGCCCTCAAGGATCTCCTCAGATACATGACACCTGGGTCTAGATTGAGGTCATGCCAAATCCCCTGCCAGGCAGAACCACTGACTATTCAGCAATCCTTTGGTTGGCAGTGTCCAGTGAGACAAAAAAGAGCAGGAGTCTTTCCAGTTGTGTTTACCAAAGTCCGGGTCGATGTCCTACGCATAGGCCGACTCCAATAGGGTTTGCTTATTGACGATGAGGTTTCCCAAATGCATGTTTTCCGATGGCATTGTGCTGAGAGCTATGAGCACTGGAAAGATACTAACCTCACAATTCTCAGAGGAAAAACCAAGTGGATGAATAAAACATATCGCTAATATTGTTGTGCAGTTGGGTGAGCAGCCCATAATTGTAATCAGAGTCACTGCCATTTATATATGGTACTTGAAGGTTTTACCAAGTGTTTACAGACTTGATCCCATTTGACCTCACAGCAGCTCAGTGGGAGAGAGTTGTGGGAGGCCATCAAGACACGTACAATAAATAATAGCTGAAAATTATGTGAATGTTAAGGTTTGAGGATGGCTGCTTTTCTTTTGCCTTTTAAGACTCTGCAAACTGCTTTACCTGGCTTCGCTCATCTAAACTTCACAAT
Organism: Gracilinanus agilis; assembly: GCF_016433145.1. NCBI lineage: Eukaryota > Metazoa > Chordata > Mammalia > Didelphimorphia > Didelphidae > Gracilinanus > Gracilinanus agilis. The sequence continues at coordinate 52,420,572 of NC_058136.1, read as the reverse complement.
AATCCTATAAAGTAGATACTATAAGCACTTTTATCACCTCCATTTTAAGGAAGGAAAAAACAAGACTCAGAGAGATGGAGCAATATACCCCTGAATACACAGCTCAAAAGGGCCAAAGTGGGATTTGAACCCAGGCTCTCTCTGAATCTCGTATTCATGCCACTGTGTCATCACGCATGGCCTCTGACATCTCAAAATGACAGTACTGATGGACAATGCACTTGGCCCAGAATCAAAGAGAAAAACTGAAACCTGAATTCCATTTGGTAAACTAAACAAGGCTTTCAATGGCAGGATGTTGTTCTCTTTGGCCCAAGCCCACCTTTTCCGTACTAATATAGTCTCTCAGGGATTTTAGGTGCCGGTGACACATGGGACTCCATGATCGTTGAAGAATGGAAGTTGTGGGCATGCAAAATGAAGATGGAACCATGGTTGGTAGGCAGATGTGCCTGTGCCCTGTTACCATCGATATATAAAAAATATAGGGGAAAAGGACATCACCACAAGCGTGAATCATTGGAAAGAGAGGTGAGCCAGCCACTTAGTGAGAGGTAACAGACAGATAGCTGAGTGCTACTTGGACATCCACAGAATTTTTTTTAAACCGTGAGGAGAGTCTGCAGTGCACTTATTAGATCCTCTGTGGAGCCTTTCTAGAAAGACTTTGACAACAGTCACACAGGATGAGAAGACATGGTTGAGTTGACGTCAGGGCTGGTCAAGTAAACACTCACATCCAGGAAATCTAACAAGTACTCAAGGCACGTAGAGCTACTCATACAATTAATTCAAACAAATGTGTTTATTCCTAAACTTTTGAGGAATATGTGTCTTGGTTTTTAGGAAATAAAGTTTAAGGCACAAAGGAATCTGTGTTGCGAAATACATATTTGGGGTGTTATAAGAACCTTTCACTTCTTTTGCCTATAAAAATGCATTGATGTTTTCTGTTTGCACTTTCCACTCAACACCCAAATGAAACCCCTTCAAAGTACCTCACCCTTCCAAACCATTCTCTATCCAGTTACCAAATTGTCGCTGCCCTGCTTAAGAAGCTTCAGGGGTCTCCAATAGTCTCTAGGATAAAGTGCCAACTGAATTCTTTAGAACCAGCCACCATCTGCCTCCAGCCTACTTTTCCAGTCTTCTTGCACATCATTTTCCTTCATGAACCTCTTCAGCTGAACTGGCCTACTTGCCATTCTCAGTGCATGGCCTTCGAGCTGCTATTTCGGTGCCTTTAAACAAGCTGTCTCCTACCAAAGTAATGCACTCTCTCCACTCCACCTCCAAAAATACTTGCCTTCCTTTAAAGCTTAGCTCAAGTGTCATCTACTACAAGGAAGCTTCCCAGCCCTGATCCATGTGCCTGCCCTGCCACCCCACTTGCTAGTGCCCCACTCCTGGAAATAACTCGACATTGACTTACTTTATATTTTCCATTTACTTATCGGCTCACGTGTTATTTCACCTCCCCACAGCTCCACCCCTCACTGGAAAATGAGCTTCTTTAAGGCAGGGATTGTTTTGGTTTTGTCTCTGTCTCTCTAGTAACTGCCATAACGCCTGGCACAAAGGCACCTAATAAATGCTCTTCAAGTGATTGAATGAATGAATTCCCAAATGACTGTTAGGTAAAACTGCCTCAAAGTGTGATTGCACCTGGCAGCACATGTCATTTCTCCTCGGGATTTTTCCATAGCTTGCGGTGATTATTTCTGTGGTAGCTAATAGTGCTCTGATGACCCAGTTTGTCCATTTCTCTTTTCCTCATTCAAATTTAGTCTGATCATTGGATATTGCCATCAAATCCAGCAAGTCCATTCCCGAGTGCTACTACATTGCCATCTGTTAGTTGATATTCCAAACAGCTCCACTTTAAGATATAGGAAAATAATTCTGGGCAACAGAAAGAAAGAATCCCATGAGCTGAGCCCACATGTCATAGCTATAAAATGATCAAGCCGACCAGGAGCCCTGCAGTAGCACAAATGGAAATAGTAACATGCACTTCCCTTCAGCAATCAGCCAAGCCCCTTGACTGGGGCGAGAAGGGCGGTACCTGAAGATAGCCAGACTTTGGCCTTTAGCTTTTCCACTGCTTCTCCCAGGTCGATTATGAGAAATGACAGTGGGGCAGCATGTGGACAGACGGCTTTCTTCTTTCAAGGGCATTCATTTTCACGTTTACCTAGGGAGCAAATAATAAGCCAGAGGAAAATTTTCTGAACAAAACAGGACCAGCTCTAACCTAGTGAGAGCTTGAAAATACCTGTCATTTGTTCTTCCTTTGAAAGGCAGAGACTCTGATTCAAGAACCCCTGGGTGAGAAGCTACAAGGGAAATAAGACTATGGGACCCTGATTAAAAGATACACATATAGTTGAAAAAGATGTGGATTTGAGGCAGAGGATCTGGGTTCAAATCCACAGCGCTCCTCACTGCCTGTGAGACCTTGGGCGAGTCTTTTCCCTTTTTTTTAGAGTCTGCTTTGAATTCTCTTCTGCTTCTCAGAAATATTATTATGATGATTAATAAATATCTATCTGGTGTTTATATCATGCCTTCATGTTTTAAGTTTTTAGTTCCTGAAGATGTTTATATATGCTAACTCTGATCTTCACAATCCTGCGATATGGATGCTATTATGAGAACCCACTCTCCTTTTGAAAACTAACTGAGGTTAAGAGTAACTTGTGACTATGATTGTGATCCTGAAAGTATCATAGGCAGCATTTGAACTTGGGTTTTCCTGATACTACATCCAGTGTTCTACCCACTGTACCACCTGGCTACCTCCATTTTCTAGCTCCAATCCTTCAAATGCTAAGATTTGGAACTGCTTGTATTTATTTTTTTATTTAGTAGGTATCATAATCTTGAATATAGAAAGGAAAGCCAGGCATACACTGACTATTATATCGCAGGTTGTCTATAAGGCACCCAAGTATGGAGGAGTGAAGTAACAAGATGTGGGCTAGTTCAATTTGCTGACACCTTAGATGACTGGTTCAATTCTGATCCAAGCCATTGGCTTCATGTCAGAAGGTTTGTATCTTTATATCCATTATTCTTTAATAGCAGCCTTGTGTAGGCTGGACTGGCTCCATACTTGGCTCTCAGGAACTCTGTGGGCAAAGCAGGCTGCCACACACATCTCCATCCTTTCAGTGGACTGTGCCCCAATTTCTGCCATCTGCCTCACATATGGGCCAATCCTCCTATTGACCATGGTGATTTTCCATTCTTACCATCACATCTATAGAGACAAAGGGCCAAGTAGAAAAATGAATGAGTGACTGACTGGATGAAAAAGAATTTATTAAGCCCTTACTATGTGCCAGGCACTGTGCTAAGTGCTAGAGATACAAAGAGGAAAAAGAAAGACAATTCCTTCCCTTAAGGAGTTTACTTTCAAATATGAGAAGATGATCTATATGTGGGAGTGATACCCTGGAATACAGCATGCCATGAAGATGGCAGGGCATGAGCTGTCAATAGTGTAGGTTTGGATTGAACCCTAAGCAATCAGAAGTGCAGGGTCCTAGGGCAAGAACTCCTGAGTCAGGTCATAGTTGCAAAGGCCTAGCTATGAGGATGGTCAAAGAATTGCTAAAGTTGAAGTTAGGAAGACCTAACCTCTGACACCCCCTAGCTGAGAGCTCCTTGGGTGAGATCGTTGATTCTGTAAACACTAGTGGTTTGCTATGACCTCTAGAATCTAATAGAAAATATTCTGCTTGGCACCCAAATGCTTTTCATCATATAGAAGGGGCAGGCCATTCAGGGCCTCTCTTACCATCAAAATTCACGCCTAGAGTGGTCAATTCATGTCGATGAGCTCCAGAGCCTAAGTAAGCCTTTTCTTTTTTAGTGGAAGACCTCGATTTTACATCTTAAATGGATTTACATCTTAAAGAATGTTTCAGGTGAATAAGAGTGAGCAGATTCTTTTAAGAATGTTTTTACTTTTCTCCTCTCTGTGGGTGACAGAAATAATGGACAACGTTTTGTCTTAAAAAGTTAGCTGAAAGCATGCCTTGACATTTCTGCCTGAGACCTTTCCTTTTTGTTTTGTTCTGCTGCATCTAGGACTGTGATAGAGCCCACTAAACTCCTGCGACTACGCCCATTGGCCTGCTGTTATCCGGTGAATATTTAAGAGCCTGGGCTGATCTATGTACCTAATATGTAAAGCTGTATTAAGAAAAATTCGGTTGGCTACCAGTGGTATGACAAATGTGAACGTCAGAAGTAGAGGATGCAAACATTTGCCTTTGAAGTGACAATCTTTGATAAATATGGTGATGAGGTTTATGGAGGGACAAGAAGCATGATAGGCATAAAGGACAGCACATAAACAAATACACCCCCAGCTCAGAAGCTTGGATTTGGGGATTAGCAATGAGGAGGGCATGCATCAAAATAACCTGCCATAGGAGAATTGATCAGGATTGATGAGGAAACTGGCTGAATGATTAAGGCAAAGGATCAGCTTATCAGCATTCACAGCATTGGGGGAGAAAGGACTGTAAAATGGAAGGATGAGTGTGTGTATGTGTGTATGTGTGCGTGTGCGTGTGTGCATGTGTGTGTGTGTGTGTGTGTGTATATCCAAAAAGCAATTATAAGAATTCTAACCATTATAACTAATGTGATGTAGTGAATGAAAAATAAGCAATAATCAATAAGCAATTGCTTAATAAAGTAAAATTGGATCTAGGAAGAGTCTCTTCATAGCAATTTAAAAGGCCACAGAAAGGTGCTAGTGACATATGAGGCTGATATTGCAAATAACCCATTTGTATTTTATTTACCTCAATGTACACAGGGAAGAAGTTATATTTCATAGGCTGCTGCCAAGGAAATTGAAATGATAAAGCAAAGGCAATTATATTCATGCCACAGAAGATAGCAAGGCAATTTGGGGGTGGGAGAGAGGCTAAGGAGCCAGACGTCTGGTTTCATTGGCATGGGAGACTAACTCATGGTGTGGAAACTCCTTTTGCTTATGCAGAGAAACAACATCTCTGTCCATTATGACAGTCCTGGAGAATTAGCTGCAGTACTAAGATGATAAGTCATGGCCTCTGGTCCCGCAACTAGTTTGTTTCAGAGGCAAGACTTGAACCTATTTCTCCCTGGCTCCAAGCCTGGGCCTCTGTCCCACATACCATTTGGTCTTTCAAATCTGGGAGGCTTTTCCTAAGCCTTCCCTCCTTCAGAGCCACCTGGGCCCTCCCTCACAAAATGACCTTGAATTTCTTTTTTGTTCATGCTCATTTCACATTAGTGCACGTGTCTGTGGGCACATATGCATACATACACATAAACATGCATGTTGTCTTCTTCAATAGAATGCCAGATCCTCGAAGACTGGGACAGTCTTCTTTGTGCATTTGGATCTTCAGCCCTAAGCATAAGGCCTTCTGCACATTCATGTTTGCTGGTTGATTGAATTGTGAGACAGAATGATCAAAACCAAAGAAAGCACCAACTCTAATCAGCTGTTCTGGGAGTTGTAACAGGCCAAAGTGGACTCGACCCTCAGGGCCTTATACAAAGAAGGTGTTTAGCACAGTGCTTGGCACAGAGTGGGCACTTAATAAATGTTGATTGAATGAATGAATGCTTAATAAAGGGCCTGTTTCATTGAACTGTTGCTAGATAATTTGAACAGTAAACACCAAATGGGCTACTTTATAAAATAGTGTACTCCCAATTACCAGAAATAATTGAGAAGCAGCCAGTTTGCTACTGGTTATGAGAGATTCTTTTTGAGGGAGGCTCAACAAAATGACCTCCAAAGCCCCCTTCAGAAATCTAAGGTTCTGGAGCAGCAAAGTGGCTCAGTGGATAGAGAGCCAGGCCTAGAGAAAGGAGGTCCTGGGTTCAATTCTGGCCTTGGGCACTTCCTAGTTGTGGGATGCTGGGCATACCACTAAACCCCAATTGCCTATCCCTTATCATTCTTTTGCCCTTGGAATGATATCTTAGCATCAATTCTAATTCTGAAGATAAGGGTGTTTGTTTTTTAAAGAAAAGAAATCTATGATTCTATGATCTGAGAATGATCGAGTCCTCCAGTCAGCAATGGGAGATTGTGGATATAGTGGCTATAGCCTAGGATTTGGAAGACCTGGATTGAAATACCTCCTTTCATGCTGACTATTGGTGTGAGAATAGGTTGTGCACTCTAGGCTCACTCTCACAACCCCAGCTCACAGTGGGATGCCGAGACTCCAGATGACAACTTCTACTGTTCCCTTCAGGTAACCCTGAAGAGTTGGAATTTCTAACACTATCAGACATGAGTCCCCATTGATGAACTTTCCATTGATAAGCAGCCAGCCTGACTTTAGCTGCCTTTTAGAAGAGAGCATTTCTAATTTCTTAGGAGCCAAAGTAGGGTTGGAGTCATTGAGTACCATTGCAAGTAAGAACTTTTAATGCTATATGATGGCAAAAGAAAGACTTGGTTGGCTACTTATTAGATCCCCTTTCAAGATCCCCATATTCATTAAATATCCGATTTTAAATGGTGCTGTGAATTTATTCCTAGCCTACAGAATGTATAATGCCATATCTCAAAGTCTTAATGAAGTTTTAAGCTTCCTTTGGGAAATTGGACATTTTTCCCTTAAGGAGACTGGATTTCTTCATGAATCTTGTGACCATGGAAAACTATTCTAAACGAATAAATAAATAAATAAAAAGAAGGTTCAATTTCTTGTCTTGACAAACCTAATGATAGATTTGACACTGAAACAGACTTCAGAGATTACCAGGTACGTTGCCCTCACTTTACAGATCAGTAAACTGACATCTATAGAGACAAAGCGACTTGATCAAGTTTACTTAAATGTAGGAAAGAAGGACCAATTAAACTACTTTCCCCATCTTTTTTCTCTTAAGTGCCATTTTTGCTTCCTCTATAAATGTCTTGGGTTTGTTGTGTTAGGGGCTAAGTGTGGTGATTCGACTATCCCTGATGAAAAAATAACCTTTATAAATCTTTACCATTTTTCTTCTGTTTGTAGCATTTCTTTCATTTTCATCTTTGGATTCCCTTGGAATGACTTTGCTTTGTCATACATTTTCCAAGATTTCTTCAGACTAGTTTTATCATTAGCCGTATCTCTCTGTTTTATAAGTCACCTCAACTTTCTTCATAAGATTTTACAGATGAATTTCATATTCTAAGCAAATATCACTTTTGGTAGCCCCCCGCCCCTCTCTAAAGTACTAAAGTACCTTCTGGGTTACTTGGTTTCCTTGTACTGGTAGTTATTTTTCACTAGTTAAATTCCTGATTAAAATTATTGTAGTCAGTTTTGATGTCATTTCTATGTCCGTTTCCCATTTTTGATTTTATATAACTAGCTTAAATAATTCAGGTATAATCATTTTAATTGAGAGTCTTATCTTTTGCTCATTACTGTTCTTATTTTTAATTCTGATTTTAGCTCTGATAAGTGTAGAGTCTGACTGTACATAGATAGCTGACGTTTAGCTTTTGGTTGTTCTTTCATTTGTTCGAAAGGAATGTCGATACTTTGAGAATATCCATATTTAATGGGTAGGGAGTGACAGCCAGAAAATTAATATTCCTAGGAGCTGCTAGATGGCCTAGTAGGTAAAAGTCTTAGGCTTAGAGTATGAAAGACCTGAGTTTAAATCCAGGCTCAGCCTCTTATTAGCTCTGTGACCCTGGGCAAGATATTTGACCCTGTTTGCCTAAAAAATTATTCCCAAAGCCTGGATTTGTCTATAGCTATCCCTTATTCAGGAAGTTATCTTTGGTTGTCTCTAGGATAAAATACAAATGGCCCAGTCTGTCCTTTAACTCCTTCCACTATGGCTCCATTCCATCTTTTCAGACTGATTTCATACTATTCCACACCGGGCATTTCATCTCCTGCTTCCATGTCTTTATACAGGCTGTTCCCTATCCTTATATCTGTTGAAACAATCATGTGTTCTGTGATCTTTTTGTTCGTAATTATGTTGATTATATTACTACTATGGAGCCATCCTTACCTCTATGTACATGTAAATGCAGCATGTCATAATAAATGATTTCTTGAATAAATGAATGTAGTCTGGAAGGATTGTATTTAAAAATTTGTATTGGTATTCATTAAAGTTATTGGTCTGTAATTCTCCGTATTACTTCCCTGGATTAACTATTAGGACCATTTTTATTTGATAAAAAGAGATTGGTACAATGTGTTTTTTCCTTCAAATTTTAATAATAATTTGTGTAACATAAGTATTGATGGAGCATCAAGGAAGGCACTTTAAGGGACAGAAAAGAGGCTGGATGTATCAGGGAAGTTAAACCACTGCCACCACCTCTATGGCCATCTCCCCTAAGTACCTAGGGAGAGATCCCAGGATCCTCAACCCAGGTAAGAACTTGACAATGTTGGGAAGCGAAATAGCATCAGTGGCTAAAGAAAGCAAAATAAATACATAAATACATAAATGCTTGTATTTCTGTCCACAAGGGAAAGCATCTGGAATAGTGGAAAGTCTGGTTTCAGAGTCAGAGGAGCTAGGTTCAAATCTGGGCCCTGTCAGTTAATAGCAACATTCATTAACATTTATACTCTGCTTTAAAGTTTGCAAAGCAATAGTAATAATATGGAAATAGGTTTTGAATAATGATACATGTAAAACTCAGTGGAATTTCTCATTGGCTCCAGGAGGGAGGAGGGAAATGAGAGGGAAAGAATGTGAATCATGTAACCATGGGAAAATATAATTAATTAATTGATTAATTAAATTAAAAAAATAAAAAAATAAAATTAAAAATAAAATAAGGTAATCTTTTCCTAAAAAATAAAAAAAATAAAGTTTGCAAAGCACTTCACATAAGTTATCTTATTTGTTTCTCACAATAGCCCCATAAGATAGACTAGCTACATGACCTTGTGATCATCACTTAATATCTCTTGGCTTCAGGTTTTTCATCTGTAAAATGAGATATTTGGACTAGTTAACTTCTAAGATCATTTCTAATTTCTTCTTTTATTCTCCTATGGCTCATCAGTAGAGATCACTTTTAATCTCATACCAAAAATAGTCTCCTATTGAATACTTAACATTCATGTGATTGTTCCTGAAGGTGTAACGTTCATGCTTCTTCCCCAATAGAAAGAGTCAAGAGGGAACCAAATAAATTCCTTTTCTCCAATTACCTTCTGACTCTAATTAATCTCTCTAAAATTTTTTCTTCCTATTCAGCAAGTTTGACTTCTCCACAAGAAGTATATCAAGTACAGAAGTAGAGAGACTCACTGAAAGACTATAGCTTGATCTTTTACAAGGATATAATTTCTGGCGCATTCTGACAAATGTTTAACAACCAGCTTTGGAGAAAACAAATGGACATATTGTAAATTTAATTTGTATGGTTAACATTTTCTTAACATCATCTTCTTAAGCCTAGTAATGAGCAGAATAACAAATTAAGCCCAGATTTTGTAATGTTTGTCCAATTCCAAGAAGTAAATGCTCCTGCTGAAAATTTAACAGTCACCTCTTGTGAGAGCTCTTGTAAGCCTGTAGGAACTGACTCACGCAAAAAGTCCTATCAGGTATTTAAAGAGGTTTACTGTAGTACGTACAACATCAGGAAGGGTATTTAAAGAAAGCAACATCTTTAACATATTTTAGTCACTGTGAGGGGAGAGTAGGGTTATCCATTTAGAGTCACCCAACAAATGAAATAGCATATTCTAAGAACTTAAAGGGGGCATGGAGAACACAGATAAGTTGGAAGGACGAACATGACCTCTATGTCTACTCATTCATGGTTATGCATTTTGGAGACTGCTTCAAATCAACAAATTCATAATGACTATTTCTTATAGCATGATTATCTTTCAGAAGTGCAAATAGATTAGAAATAAATATACCAACTGTAACTTGTAGCCATAGAGCATTGCCTAAAGCTTAGGAGAGGGAAAATGATTTGCCCAGGGTCATACAACCAATAAATGGCTGAGGCAGGGCTTGAAACTAGAAACTTCTGACTGTCCAGATCTTTATCCACTGTGCCAGGCTGCCTTTGCTTGGTAGTCACATGTCCTAATTTATTTTAGAATATTGGCAAAAATGTTCTATATTATTCAAAAGTCAGTAAAAAACATCTTTTGTCAGACCATGTGTTCCAATTTGAAAAATATAGTCAAGGTACCTAGATATGCTGCAGAAAATTCCAAGACAAATTTGTTCAATAAAACTAATTTCCTTCTTCTCCCTCTTTCCTAATTGCTTTCATTACCTTCTGCTTATGGGTAAATTGAGTAGAATAGGGGTGGGCAGGGGGCTTAGGTTTTTCAAATTATTAGTCCCCAAAGTTGAAAAGGCCTCTTATTTTCTTTGTTTGATTTTACATAGCTCTGTATACTTGAGTAATGGTCAAACTCAAATTTAAATGAGGCCACTAAACCCTCCCTAAGTATACCTAAAGACTGTTACTGACTTTGAAGGCCCCATATTAACATTTTATTCTATTGTATTTTTTATTTATTTTGTTAACTACTTCCCAATTACACTTTTTTCTTGTTAACACCTGGTTTGTTCTTTGATTTAATTGATTAACTTAATGCAGAGTCCAAGTACACTTCACTCATACATAAATGAGGAAACTGAGTCCAGGAAAAAGAAGTCTTTCTTTTTCCCCCTAAGGACACATAGTGGCACTCAAGCCTAGAGTTTAGGTCTTTTGGCTCCCATTCAGTACTCTGCATAGTATGCTATTAGGTTAGACCACCCAGCAAAAATCTTCCCTGGGCCAGGAAAAGATGGATAATTAGATGCTGATGTTAATGATGATGACATGGATGATGATGTTGATGATGTAGATGATGATGTTGATGATGTAGATGGCGATGTTTTTGCTGATGATGTGGAGGATGATGTTGTTGATGATGATGATGACGATTAAATTTGGAGTTGGAGGTTTTCCTTCCATTTGAACCTTTCTGACCCTTCTCAATGTAATGATTAAAATTTTCTTGGAAACTATCCCCAATCTCTTTCACTTTCCATTATATTGGTCTTCTCTCCCCTCTCCTCATGCTCTTCTTTATGAAAAATAAAATTACCGCATTTTGTTTCTTTTCCCATTTCTCTTAGGATTATCCTCTTTTTTACTCCTAGTTTGTGTGTGTATATATATACTTGACATTTCATCCTATAAAGTTTATCACTGTTCCCTCTAAGTATACTTCTTCTGGCTACCCTGATGATAACAATTTTTAAGAGTTAGCAATATCTTCTTTTCTTATAGGAATACAAATCATTTGAACTTATTCGGTCCCTTAAAAAGGTTTTTTCCTTTGTTTTATTTCCCTTTCATAATTACCTTTTGGTGATTCTCTTGAGTTCTGTGTATGGGGATCAAATTTTCCCTTTAAGTCAGGACTTTACTTTAAGAATGCTTGGAAATCTTCTATTTTATTAAATGACCATACTTTCCCCTGCAAAAATATAGTTAATTTTTCTGGGTAGTTGATTATTGGTTGTAGACTCAGTTCCCTAGATTTCCAGAATATCATATTCTATCCCTTATGGACCCTCAGTGTGGATGCAGCTAAGTCCTTTGTTATCCTAACAGTGGTTCCATAATATCTAAATGGTTTTTTCTTAGCAGTTTATAGTATCTTTTCCTTTTCCTTGGTCTAGTAGTCCTTTTTTTTGGTCTGGTAGTTCTTAAATTTGGTTATAATATTCCTGGGCATAGTGAATTAGAGATTAAAGGCAAGAGGTGATCTGTGGATTCTTTCCATCTCCACTTTTCCCTCTTGTTCAAAAATATCAGGGCAGGGAAGTTTTCTTGGATGATTTCCCATAGAATGATGTCCCGGCTTTTCTTTTTGTAATGATTTTCAGGTAGTCCAATAATTCTTAAATTGCCTCTTCTGGATATATTTTCCAGGTCTTTCATTTTATCAATGAGATGTTTCATATTTTCCTCCATTTTTTCATTCGTTTGATTTTGTTTTATAGACTCTTGTTGCCTTGTGAAGTCATTTGCTTCTAGTTTTTGGATTCTAATTTTTAAAGACTGAATTTCATCCCTAGTTTTTGGTCATCCTTCATCTGCTCTGTTTTTATTTGTAGGTCACCTTTTACTTTCTTTGTCTCATTTTCTTTTCTTTTTCTTAAGTGAATAAACAATGTTTTTAAATTTATTTTTACACGATTCATGTTTTTACTTTCCTCTTCACCCCCCCTTCAGCACCCCCATAGCCAATGCACATTTCCACTGCTTTTAACATGTGTCATCAATCAAGATTTATTTACATATCATTGATAGTTGCTTTGGTGTGGTCCTTTCGAATCTACATCCCCAATTATGTCCACATCAACCCATCTGTTCAAGCAGTTGTTTTTCTTCTGTGTTGCTAGTCCTGCAGTTCTTCCTCTGAATGTGGGTAGCATTCTTTTCCATAAATCCCTCAGAATTGTCCTGGGTCATTGCATTGCTGCTAGTACAGACGTCCATTACATTCAATTTTACCACAGTGTATTGGTCTCTGTGTACACTGTTCTTCTGGCTCTGCTCCTTTCACTCTGCATCAATTCCTGGAGGTCATTCCAGTTCACATGGAATTCCTCTAGTTGATTATTCCTTTGAGCACAATAATATTCCATCACCAGCATATACCACAATTTGTTTATTTCCTCTTTGTCTATACTTCCTTTTATCAGGATGTAATTACCTTCCCTGTATCTTTTAATAAGATCTATTTTTACTTTGGCTTTGTCAGAAATCATGATTTCCCTTCCTGCCTTCTTTTTCTCAGTTGAAGCCCAAAAGATTTTGCTCCTGCCCTTGACCTTAAATCTGTGTATGTCCACCCACCTCATATGTGTTTCTTGTAGACAACATATGGTAGGATTTGGGTTTCTAATCCACTCTGCTATTTGCTTCTGTTTTATGGGCAAGTTCATCCCATTCACATTCAGAGTTATAATTATCAGTTGTGTATTCCCCAACATTTTGGTATCCTTTCCTAGTTCTACCCCTTCTTCTTATGCTATTTCCTTTCAAATCAGTAGTTTGTTTTAAACCAGTCCCACTTGTCCCCTCCCTTGATTTACTTCCCTTTCAACCCCCTCCCTTATTATTCCCCTCTTTTTATTTTTAAGGCCTAATGAATTCCCTCCCCCCCCACCTTTTTCCCTCTCCCCTCCCTTTTTTGACCTCTCCACTCCCCTGCTCCCATTGGTTTATCACTTCTGACTTTCTCAGTAGGGTTACATAGAATTCTTTATCCCAATGGATGTAGCTACTCTTCCCTCTCAGGGTTAATTCTGCTGAGAGTAAGGTTTAAATATTATCTATTAATGCTCTCTTCCTCTCATTCTTATAATAGTATTCATCCCCTCCCCTTCCCATGCCCTCTTTGTGTCTTATAGAATATCCTATTTTTCTTATTCATTCAAGTTTCTCTTGTTGCCATCTACTATTTACCCCCTTCTTTCCACCACCCCCATATCATCTAAGACCATTTAGTATTCCAACCTCTCCCTATGAATAATTCTTCTAATTACTATAATAGTGAATACTATAATAGTGAATAGAGTTCACTACAGGGAATTACACATAACATGTCTCCATATAGGAATACAAATAATTTGATCTTATTGAAGCCCTTAAAGAGGCAAATTTAAAAATAAGAGTTTTCTTTCTTTCCACTTTCTTTTTTATTTACCTTTTCATGTTTCGCCTTGTTTTTGTGGTTGGATAACAAACTTTCCATTTATTCCCGTTCTTTTCTGTGCAAATACTTGGAAATCTTCTATCTTGTTGAATTCCCATACTTTCCCCTGGAAGTATATAGTCAGTTTTTTTTTAACCCTTGTACTTCGGTGTATTGTCTCATAGGTGGAAGATTGGTAAGGGTGGGCAATAGGGGTCAAGTGACTTGCCCAGGGTCACACAGCTGGGAAGTGGCTGAGGCTGGGTTTGAACCTAGGACCTCCTGTCTCTAGGCCTGACTCTCACTCCACTGAGCTACCCAGCTGCCCCTATATAGTCAGTTTTGAGGGGTAGGTGATCCTTGGTTGTAGACCCAATTCTCATGCCTTTCTGAATATCATATTCTAAGCCTTGCAGTATTTTAGTGTGGAGGCTGCCAGATCCTATGTGATCCTGATTAGTGCTCCTTGATATCTGAATTGTCTCTTTCTGGCTTCTTGTAAATTTTTTTTCTTTTACTTGCAAGCTCTTGAATTTGGTTATTATATTCCTAGGGGCTGTCTTTTCAGGGTTTAGTGTAGAGGGTGATCTATGGATCCTTTCAATGTCTGTTTTGCTCTCTTGCTGAAGAACATCAGGACAGTTTTGTTGGATAATTTCTTTTAGTATGGAGTCCAAATTTCTATTAATTTCTGCTTTTTCAGGAAGACCAATGATTCTCATATTGTCTCTTCTAGACCTGTTTTCTTGATCTGTCAATTTCTCACTGAGATATTTCATGTTTCCTTCTATTTTATTAGCCTTTTGACTTTGCTTTATTTGTTCTTACTGTTTTGAGAGGTCATTGGCTTCTACTTGCCCAATTCTGGTCTTTAGAGACTGGTTTTCTGCTCTAATCTTTTGATTTTCCTTTTTGATTTGGTCTATTGTGTTTTTCATGGTTTCTTCCAATTTGCTTATCATTTCGTCTGATTTTGGGGCATCTTTCTCCAGTTGGGAGTTTCTGTCTTTTAGCCTGTTAATTTCCTTTTGAGCTATTTCCCACTTCTCTTGCCAAATCTCTTCCATCTTTCTCATTATCTCAGATTTGAACTCTTCAAGAATTTGTGACTAATTTTCATTTTGGGGGGAAAGGTTGGATGTGATTACTTGTTTGTTCTCCTCTGCTATTTGCTCTGTTGTCTCAATATTTTCTGTGTAAAAGCTGTTGAGTGTTAAAGATTTCTTCTTGATCTTTATCTTTGGAGGTTCTTTTGCATGGCTTGTCATTATTATTATTTCTTGCTCAGTCAGAAGTCTGGGTGAGGCAGACAGGCTCACTGCCTATCGAGTTATGGAGCAGTTTTCACCTGAGTCACAGCACCATGAGCCCTCTCAGCTTTATCCTCATGCCTAGGGTTGGTCTGTGTTCTTTAGGCTACCAAGGTCTCAAGTCTAGCTGTTCTCAGGGTAAAGCCACCTGGTGGTCCCTATGCTTTCTCCTCTGCCCAATGCTCCTTTAACAGTCTCAGGTTGCTGCTTCCACAGTCATGCACCCCTCCTCACTGGGTCCCCACCCAAGGTCCTTGCCTGAGCTCAAGGTCTGTGTTCAAAGTCTGAGTTCTTTAGCCTCTTGGGGTCTTAAGTCTTGCTGCTCTCAGGAGAAGGCCCTGGTGATCCTAGGTAGCTGCCAAGAACTTAATGAATCCCCCAAACTTGCTCTAACTCTTGAACACTGCCTTTGGTAGGTGGTGTGTGTGTGTGTGGGGGGTGGATTACTTAGCTCTTGTTTTAGTGAGAGCTATCTCAACCCCTTATCACATGGAAATGCCCCAATCTCACATACCTAAAATGTTGTCCCCTTTTGTGAGGTCCCTTTGTTCGTCTGGATTTGGCTTTTATGTCCTCTTTAGGAGTCCTATCTATGTGAGTTAGGAGAGGTTAAGCACACTGCTTCTACTCTGCCACCATCTTAACCCCTCTTTTTCTCATTTTCAAGCTGATCAATTTTGGTTTTCAAGATGACACTTTTTCTTGTTTTAGTTCTTGTGCCTCTGTTTCTAGATGACTTGTTTTGCTTTTGAATTTCTTTTTCCAATTGTTTTCAGTCTCTTTTAATTTTTTATTAAATTGTGTTTTGAGGTCTTCCAAAGACTGAGTCCAATTCCCTGGAGTTTCTGCATTTTTTCCTCGGTATTCCTCGGTCCTCCTCTGTTCCATTTGCTCTTTGTTCATTAACTGAATAGAAGTTGTTGATTGTAATTTCTTTTTTCCTTTTTCTATTGTTTACTCATATTTTTCCTTTTTTGCCCCCTATCATTGGCTGTAATCTTGCTTCCCTGATTATTTGCTGTATCTGTGGGTTTGGGCTATTCTGTCCTGAAAGAGCTTCTCTGCTCTGCTGATTGACTAGATTAGAATGATGGAGTATTAATGAGCCCCAAGGTCAGATCTTCCCTAGCTGGCAGTAGAAGCTGAAGGTGTAGATGAAGGTGTGGAGGTTCCCAATTACATTTTAATCTGGTTCTCACTTGGGTGTGTTGACATACAATTGGACATATTTGTTCTAGAGAGACTTTCTCTCTCACTCTCATTCCAAAAACATGAGCCCACAAGGGTCTGGAGCCAAGTAATTCTGGCCTTAGCACATACATGTGACTCCCTGGGAAGGGATCTGGACAGCTTGCAGAGATTAAAAACTAGAAAATATGAATCTATGAATCAAGAAGATATCTTCCTGCATAGGGCTCTCCCTATCTGACTCAAAAACTATTGATAATTATTTATCAAGCTTCTGCATAGTATAAAATTTGTTTTTGCACAAAAGAAAATGTCTTTCTGAAAGTTTGGAAGAACTTGGGGTGTAGTCTTGGGTCTCTTCTACAAATTAGAACTTGGGAGCATAGCTACTAGATCTGTTGGACCTTCTGAGAAGGCATTAATTGCTCTCATTAACTATGAAGATAAATCAATAAGTATTTGTTAATTGTGTGCCAGGCATTGGTGATACAGGAGAAAAAAGGAGGGAGCAGAATTCATGCTTACAACAAGCTTTCATTCCAATAGGAAAGACAACAAATCCATATCAAAATGATGAGGAAAGTTTGAACAGAATAGATCTCAAGGAAAACATGTTCCTGAATATATTTATCTCAACCAAACTTTTACAGCCTCGAAACTTGTCCAGTGGTGATTATTTGTGGTTTACACCACTGAGAAAAGAAATTGAAATTGTCGAACAATCAAGCCAGGGGAATCTGTTCTTGTCTAGCATAATCATGCTGAATGCTATTTACATTCCCAAATAATATGCTCCAATGAGTATGTTCTCTGGCTTAAAAAATCATACACGAATAGATGCTAATAATTCGACAAGCTGGGGAAAAAGAAAGAGAGGTTTGTTGGAAGAATCAAGGATGTTAATTTCTTCATCTTTTCTACTACAATGTATTTGGGATATTGGTATCCTCAGTCCTTGGTTGACAGGTAATAAGGTAGCAATTATATATTCTTTCTTGCCTACTGTAGTGAAGTCATCCTTCTGCCATATGTAATTGACTCCAACAAAAAAAAATATGAAAGGGGAACAATTTCAAAGCCAAAGAAAAGAGACTCCTATTTTCATTGTTCTACTTTATATTGTTGTTGAAAAATCTCTCATCTCAGAAAAATCTACTGTTAAATCCTTGTGCCTCTAGGACAGGGGTCAGCAACGTATGGCTCTTTCTGCAGGAGCCATTAAGTCAATTTTTTTTTCAGGTGCTGTTACAGAAGCAGGCACTGTTATAGGAGAGCCCACTGTGAGCACTGTACGGCTCTCACGAAATTACATTTTAAAAAATGTGGTGTTTATGGCTCTCATGGCCAAAAAGGTTGCAGACCCCTGCTCTAGGACTTCAGTGAGAGAGTCTCAAATTTTATTTCTTGATAATCTATAGTTAGTCCTTTTGTAAACCGTGCCAGTTCAGAGATCTTGGTGATCTGTCTATTGAATTAAGTAAATGAATGAATGATAAAGCATTTATTAAGCACTTACTATGTGCCAAATGCTATCCAAAGCACTGGAGATACAAATAAAGATGTAAAGGCAGTCCCTGACTTCAAGAAGTATTCCTTTTGATAGAAAGACAACACAAATTGGGGAATGGTATTACAGTGGAATATTTTGTTTTGAAAAGTAACAGAGAAGAAGGATGGAACCATATGGGTATCAATCTACATACTTTAACTGATTTGATTATGATTCCAGAACTGGAATTTCTGGCAGCAAGGCAGCAGGCAAGAACATGGCCCAGGCAATATAATAAAGTATGGTTGGAGTTAGAACCCCTAAATGGCACAATGGAGAAAGCACTGAACCTAGAGACAGGAAAAGCTGAGTTCAAATTTAACCTTCAGTGGAATCAGTTCTGGGCAGGAAGAGCACCTAGATCCATTGGGGTATTGAATTCTATCTTATCCTACAGGGAATTTAAGAGGGAAAAAGCAAAGGAGGGGGGAGTGGGACGGGAAGTACAAAAAGGGAGGGAAAGAGAAGAGGGAGGGAATTTAATAGACCATAAAGGAAAATAAGAGGGTAATAAGAAGTGAGGGGGTGGGAAGGGAAGTAAAATAAGAGTAGGGATAAGGGGAACTGATTAAAAGCAAACACTGGTGAAGAAGGAAATACTGAAAGAAGGAAGGACTGAACTAGGAGAACAAATCAAAATAATGGGGAATACACAGGTGATAATGATAACTCTGAATGTGAATGGGATTAACTCACCCATCAAATAGAAGCAAATAACAGAGTGAATTAGAAGCCAAAATCCTACCATATGTTGTCTACAAGAAACACACATGAGGCTGGTAAACACACACAAAGTACTGGAGCAAAATCTATTGGGCTTCAATTGAGAAAAAGAGGGCAGGAATTTCAATCAAGGTATCTGACAAATCCAAAGTAAAAATAAATGTAGTTAAAAGAGATAAGAAAAGTAATTACATCCTGATAAAGGACATTATAGACCAGTGATTTCCAAAGTGGGCGCTACTGCCCACTGGTGGATGCTGCAGCAATCCAGGGTAGAGGTGATGGCCACAGGTGCATTTATCTTTCCTATTAATTACTATTAAAATTTAAAAAAAATAATTTCCAGGGGACTAAGTAATATATTTTCTGGAAAGGGAGTGGTAGGCCAAAAAATTTTGGAACTATCAGCACTCAATATCTATGCACCAAATGGTATAGCATCCAAATTTCTAAAGGAGAAACTAGTGGAGCTCAAGGACGAAATAGATAGTACAACTAAACTAGTGGAAGATCTGAACCTTCCTCTCACACATTTAGATAAATCAAACCAAAAATAAATAATAAAGAGGAAAGAGATGTGCATGAAATCTTAGAAAAATTAGAGTTAATAGATATGTGGAGAAAAATAAATAGGGACAAAAAGGAATACACCTTCTTATCAATAGCACATGGTATATTCACAAAGATTGACCCTGTACTAGGGCACAAAACATGGCAAACAAGTGCAAAAGAGCAGAAATAATAAATACAACCTTTTCAGATCATAATGCAATAAAATAATAATTTGTAAGGCTACATGGATAAATAAATCAAAAACTAATTGGAAATTAAACAATATGATTCTCCAAAATTGGTTAAAGAGCAAATCATAGAAACAATAAGCAATTTCATTGAAGAGAAGGATAATGATGAGACTTCTTACCAGAATCTATGGGATGCAGCCAAAGCAGTACTAAGGGGGAAAATTTATATCCTTGAGTGCATATATTAACAAATTAGGGAGGGCAGAGGGACAATGAATTGGGTATGCAAATTAGAAAACTAGAAAGCAAACAAATGAAAAATCCCCAGATGAAAACTAAATTAGAAATCCTAAAAATTAAAAGAGAAATTAATAAAATTGAAAGTAAATGAACTATTGAATTAATAAATAAGAATAGAAGCTAGTACTTTGAAAAAACAAATGAAATAGATAAAGTACTAGTTAATGTAATAAAAAAAGGAAAGAAGAAAACCAAATTAACAGCATCAAAGGTTAATAAGAGACATCAGCTCTAATGAAGAGGAAATTAAGGCAATCATTAAAAGCTATTTTGCCCAATTTTGTGGCAATCAATGTGACAATCTAGGTAATACGAACAAATATTTACAAAAATATAAATTGTGTAGATTAACAGAAAAAGAAATAGACTAATTAAATAATCCCATATCGGAAAAAGAAATGGAACAAGTCATCAAAGAACTCCCTAGGAAAAAATCCCCAGGACCAAATGGATTTACAAGTGAATTCTGTCAAACATTCAAAGAACAACTAATCCCAATACTACACAAACTATTCGACATAATAAGTGAAAAAGGAGTTCTACCAAATTCCTTTTATGACACAAATATGGTACTGATTCCAAAGCCAGGCAAGTCAAAAACAGAGAAAGAAAACTACAGAGCACTCTCCTTAATGAACATAGATGCAAAAATCTTAAATAGAATACTAGCAAAAAAGACTCCAGCAAGTAATCATGAGGGTTATTCATTATTATCAGGTGGATTTATACCAGGAATGCAAGGATGGTTCAACACAAGGAAAACCATCCACATAATTGATCATATCAACAACCACACCAACAGAAATCACATGATTATCTCAACAGATGCAGAAAAAGCCTCTGACAAAATACAACACTCATTCCTACTGAAAACACTAGAAAGTATAGGAATAGAAGAGCCTTTCCTAAAAATAATGAACTTTATATATTTAAAACCATCAGTAAGCATCATCTGCAATGGGAATAAATTAGAAGCCTTCCCAATAAGATCAGGAGTGAAACAAGGATGCCCATTATCACCTCTATTATTTAACATTGTACTAGAAACAATAGCAGTAGCAATTAGAGAAGAAAAAGAAATTGAAGGTATTAAAATAGGCAGTGAGGAGACTAAGCTATCACTCTTTGCAGATGATATGATGGTCTACTTAAAAAATCCTAGAGAATCAACTAAAAAGCTTGTGGAAATAATCAACCACTTTAACAAAGTTGCAGGATACAAAATAAATCATCAGCATTTCTATATATTTCCCACACATCACAACAGCAAGAGTTGGAAAGAGAAATTCCATTTAAATTTACCCTAGACAATATAAACTACTTAGGAGTCTATCTGCCAAGACAAACACAGGAATTATACAAACACAACTACAAAACACTCTCCTCACAATTAAAACTAGATCTAAACAATTGGAAAAACATTAATTGCTCATGGCAGGATGAGCTAACATAATAAAAATGACAATTCTACCTAAATTAATTTACTTAGTTCGTGACATACCTGTCAAACTACCAGGAAATTTTTGTAATGATTTAGAAAAAACTATAACAAAGTTCATTTGGAAGAACGATCAAGAATATCAAAGGAAATTATGGAAAAAAATGTGAAAGAAGGTGGCCTAGCAGTACCAGATATTAAACTATACTATAAAGCCGCAGTCATCAAAATGATATGGTACTGGCTAAGAGACAGAAGGGGGGGTTCAGTGGAATAGACTTGGGGTAAGTGACCTCAGTAAGACAGTCTATGATAAACCCAAAGAACCCAGCTTTTGGGACAAAGATCCACTATTTGACAAAAACTGCTTGGAAAATTGGAAAACAGTATGGGAGAGATTAGGTTTAGATCAACATCTCACACCCTACACCAAGATAAACTCAGAATGGGTGAATGACTTGAATATAATGAAGGAAACTATAGGTAAATTAGGTGAGCACAGAATAGTATACTTGTCAGATCTTTGGGAAAGGAAAGATTTTAAGACCAAGAAAGAGTTAGAAAAAAATTACAAAATGTAAAATAAATAATTTTGATTATATTAAATTAAAAAGGTTTTGTACAAACAAAACCAAAGAACAAAAATTAGAAGGGAAGCAACAAATTGGGGAAAAATCTTTATAACAAAAACCTCTCTGACAAAAGTCTAGTTCCTCAATTCACGAGGAGTTAAATCAATTGCACCAAAAAAATCAAGCCAATCCCCAATTGATAAATGGGCAAGGGGCATGAAAAGGCAATTTTCAGGTACAGAAATCAAATCTATCAATAAGCCCATGAAAAAGTGTTCTAAATCTCTTATAATTAGAGAAATGCAAATCAAAACAACTCTGAGGTACCACCTCACGCCTAGCAGATTGGCTAACATGAAAGTAAAGGGAAGTGATAAATGTTGGAGGGTAAGTGGCAAAATTGGAACATTGATGCATTGCTGATAGAGCTATGAACTAATCCAACCATTCTGGATGGCGATTTGTGTCTGTGCCCAATGGACATTTAAAGACTGCTTGCCCTTTGATCCAGCCATAACACTGCTGGGTTTATACCCCAAAGAGATAATAAGGAAAAGGCTTGTAGAAAAATATTTATAGCTGCGCTCTCTGTGGTGGTAAACAATTGGAAAATGAGGGGATGTCCTTCAATTGGGGAATGGCTGAACAAATTGTGGTATCTGTTGGTGTTGGGATACTATTGTGATCAAAGAAATAGTGAACTGGAGGAATTCCATGTGAACTGGAATGACCTCCAGGAATTGATGCATAGTGAAAGGAGCAGAGTCAGAAGAACTTTGTACATAGAGACAGATACACTGTGGTACAATAAAATGTAATGGACCTCTCTACTAGCAGCAATGCAATGATCCAAGACAATTCTGAGGGACTTATGAGAAAGAAAACTGGCCACATTCAGAGGAAGAACTGTGGGAGGAGAAACACAGAGGAAAAACAACTGCTTGAACACATGGGCTGATGCGGATATGATTGGGGATGCAGACTCTAAACAATCTCCCTAGTGCAAATATCAATAATATGGAACTAGGTCTTGATCAATGACACATGTAAAACCCAGTGGAATTGAGCATCAGCTGTGGAGGCAGGGGGAGGAGGGAAAGAACCATGGAAAAATATTCTAAATTAATTAAATAAAAATTTCCCCTAAAAATATAAGTGCATCCTTTCCTTTATCCCATTTCATGATCTCTTTGGTATACAGATTCAGTAGTGGTTCCAATATCTTTTTAAATTTAATCTGCACTATTGACATTTTCTCCATCACTTTCTTAAGTGTAGACAATTAACAAAGGAGGATAAAAATTATCCTCTGTTTCAACAAAGGCATGAGATACATTTTTTCTTTTCTTTTTTTTGGAGCTAAGATTGATCATTAAAATTATACAAGCTTCATTTTTTTTGTTTTGCACATTTCCACTGTGTATTTTGTTTTTCCGGATTTGACTTACTTCACTTTGCATAGTCACATAAGTCTCTACGTGCTTCTCTGTATTCTTCCTACTCCATTTCTTACGGTGCAGTAATATTCCAGGACATGCACCACAATGTGTTGCACTGTTTTTCAGTGAAAGGGGATCTACTTTGTTTCCAATTGTTAGCTGCTACAAAAAGTATTGATATAAATATTATTGTGAGGAGAGAATGCTTTTTTTTTATATCCCTGAACTCCTGGAGGTATAGATGTAGCAATGGGAACTCTGGATCAGAGGCTTTGAACATCTCAACCACTTTCTTAACATCATTCTAAATTGCTTTCCAGAATGCATGAACCAATTCACAACTCCACCAAAAATGCATTAGATTATTTGTCTTTCTACAACTTCTCTACAGTCACCTTTTCTGATTTTTTTAATTTTTTTCAGTTTGTTGGATACAAGGTAGAAACCTTAGGATTCTCATAATTTCTGTTTCTTTAATAGTAATTTGGAGCAGTCTTTCATGTAACTGTCTTATTATGAAAACCCTTTATTCACCTCCTTTGGTGACTTTTTCATTGGGGAATTGTGTTTGGTCTTTGTATTAGTTGTAAACACACATGCACACACATATATACTCCTATATTATTTATATGTATATAAATACATATATCTACATATAGATATTTGTGTATGTTTAACTAATGAAAGACCCAAAGCCATTCCCTAATGGGAAAATATATGTGTATAGATAGAGAGATGTATCTTAGATATTGGGTTTTATCTGACATATTTCATTCAAGTAATTTCCCTGCACAAACATTTTCATTTTGTATAATTGATACTATCTATATTATTTTTTTGCCCTTCTCTGTTTCTAGTATAGCCCTCTAGCTGTGGAGGTTCAAGGTACCTGATTGGGTACTCTTCTAATTTTTGATGGCATGACCTTTGATTTTCAGGCTTTAATCCACTTTAAGATGATTGTAGCTTATGATGTAAGCTATTGGTCTAAACCTAATTTATGTCACACTATTTTCCAGTTTTCCCAGTAGTTGTTGTCATTTGGAGAGTTTATTCCCAAGTAATTTATGTTCTCTGGTTTATCAGACTTTGGGTTATTAAGTTCACTTGTTCCTGATACTTTCTTATATGGCCTCTTCTATTGTTTCACCTTCCTTATTTTTAAGGTTTACCAAATGATGTTGATGATTATTTATAGCTTGGTGTAAGGAATAGAGGAACTACACACACACACACACACACACACACACACACACACACACACACACACACCCATTAATCACTTATCTTTTTCTCACTATTTCCCTTGACATTCAAGGTCTTTTGTTTCTCTGGATGAATTTTGCTATTATTTGGCTGAGCTTTCAGATGTATCTCCTTGATAGTCTGATTGCTATAAACCTCTATGGGCAAATTAATTTAGGTCGTATCATTTTTGTTTTACTGATATACCTCAGCCATAAGCACCAAATATCGCTCTTGTTTTTTGTCATTTTTATTTCTTTCAAGAATTTTTATAATTTTAATTATATTTCTTAAGAATGCCTTGGCAGATTGACTCCCAGATATTTCAGGCAGTTTTTAGTGATTTTTAATGGAATTGCCTTTTTAAAAAAATATTTCTTCCTCAGTTTTGTTGTTCCTTTATAGAAATGCTCTCATGTTTTGTGCATTTCTTTTGTACCCTGCTACTTTTCTGATACTGTTCATTGTCTCTGTTTCCTTTGTGATTTTTTTGAGATTAAAAATTATTTTAAAAATAAATTGTTATTGATGTTTTTACATCACCAAATATCTCCCTACCCCTCCATCTCTCTCAGATAGCTATCCCATTAAGCAAAAAAGATTTAAAGTCAAGAGAGAAAATCAGCATCACTGATCAAAAAAATTTGAAATTGTTTACAGTGTATTATATCTGTAGTTGTGCCTCTTCAAACAGGCACTTAGGGAATATCTTCTCATCTCTCATCTTTTGAACCATTTAAAATGTTCACTTTTTTTCTTATTTTTTTTAACCCTTGTACTTCGGTGTATTGTCTCATAGGTGGAAGATTGGTAAGGGTAGGCAATGGGGGTCAAGTGACTTGCCCAGGGTCACACAGCTGGGAAGTGGCTGAGGCCGGGTTTGAACCTAGAACCTCCTATCTCTAGGCCTGATTCTCACTCCACTGAGCTACCCAGCTGCCCCCCTAAAATGTTCACTTTTGATTTTTTTGTGTTTATTCTTTACATTTACGTTGGTAGTCATCATGTATATTATTTGCTCTTTTCTGTTTACCTCACTCTTCATCCATGCATGTAGATCTTTCCATGAGTCAGAAAATCTTGATGGTTCCATAGTGAATAGAGTGCTAAGCCTGGAGTCAGGAAAACTTGAGTTCAAATTGAGCCTTAGACACTTACTAACTATGTTATTTTAAACAAGTCACTTGACCTCTGTTTGTCTCAGTTCCCTCAACTTTAAAATGTAGATAGTAGCAGTACATACCTTGCAAGATTTTTGTCAGGATCAATTGGAATGTTTGTAAAAGCACTTAGCAAGTGTCTGGCACATAGTAGGTTCTTAATAAATAATTATTTCCTTCTTTTTCATGTAATCAAAGTTACAACAAAAGCATTACCAATAATTTTTAGACATAATATTGACCATTACAAAAATTTTAGAAATACATTTTAGTAATGTTGCCAAACTATTTGGAATGAAAATCTTAAAAAAAGAAGCCTTTATAAAAATAAAGTAAAATCATGTGGAAAAAGGGCGAGGCACATATCCTCACCATCTTCTTGTTTGCTGTTGAAGTTAGTCTGAACAGACTTTCTTTTAAGCCTTTGCCTTTTGTCTTAGAATCCATACAGTATATTGGTTCCAAGGCAGAAGAATGGAAAGGGCTATGCAATGGGATTAAGTGACTTATCCAGGATCACACAGCAAAGAAGTATCTGAGGCCAGATTTTAGGTCAGCACCTCCTGTCTCTAGGCCTGGCTCTCAATCCACTGAGCCACCTAGTTGTTCCTGCCTGAATAAGTCTGTTACAAATGAGTTGATGACCGAATACTCATGTTCCATTACAAAAGGCCATCCTAGGATTGTTGATTTAGAATTAGGAGTGACCTTAGTGGCCATCTAGTCCAATCCCTCATTTTGCAGAGAAAGAAACTGAGACCTAGAACACTGACAGAGTTTGAGATGAGATTTGAATGTAGATTTTCCTTACTTGCATTCACTTCTCTTTTTAATGACCTACACCATAGTCTGCTAGACATACATGCACACACACTTATATACACATATGTATATACACATATATATTTAATATTTTAAATAACAGAATAGTAAATTATCTTCCATGGGTCACATCTATTTTAATTCCATTAAATATATGAACATTTTAAGAATTATGATAATAGACATAAAATACCCTTACTGCCAATGCAAGCCTAACATATTCTTGAGAGTTCAACCGCTCAACTGTACTGCTGCCAGAGCATGATCACAATCATGCTTTGCTTCCTGCAGTGGCCCAGACCTAACACTGATCTACAGAAATTTAAGAACAACCTTTTAAAATAGATGTCACAATGTCAAGCACTCGTAACCTTTAAACTCCATGGAATGAAAAGCTCTCAAAATAGAAATTTCTCACAAAAGAAATCAAAACCATGTGGGAGCAGGATGAAGTTGATATCATCTCCATCATTTAGGCTGCCACTAAAATGATCCTGAAGTTGCTTTCAGTAAGCTTAAAGTAGATGAGCTTGCATGTCAACATGTGTATTTTGTTATAAAAATTAGTGCACCTGTGCACTAACATATTAAATATCAAACATAAAAGAACAATAGTAGGATAGTGACTTATCCCAGCACTGTTTGTATTTATACCATTGACTATAAAGACAGAAGTACAAAAACAGATAACACATTGATGGTGCTTTGTTTTCTCCTTGTAAGGCTTATGTGGAGGTATTGTTGAACAAATCAAAGTTAGTGCTGCTTTGATGTCCCCTATGGCAATAATATTGAGGAAGTTGTTAATCGAAGCAACGTTTCTGTTATTCTTTTGTCCCTTTGAAGTGATTATTTTGAAATATTTGTTGATCAAAAGGAGACTTACTATTGTTTTAATATCCTCATGTACAATTTCCATTGAGTAAATGATTAGTCATTCATAATTGCAGTGTTCTTAGGTTTTCCTGAATTTCTGCTGTGAATTAAGAAACTCTGTTTGATGAGCAAAATCTCCAATGTGACTGAACTCTGCCTCTGAGTTTTGCATAATAGAGTCCCTAGCAAGGTTTTGTTTCCTCTCCACGGATGCCTTCAATTACTGTGACATACCAAATGACCATTTTTTCCTTTCAAAGAATGTGATTAGATTAGCTAGGTAGCTGATCTTGTGATAAAGCCTATTATCTTGACTTTCAATATGTCATTTTCCAGTTCTTTCTGTAGTTTCTTGTCTTATGTGAAAAAAAATCCTTTGTAATTCATGTTAGTATTCCATGAAATGAGATGTTTTCCTTTTTGGCTAATGATACAGTTTTCTCTTTGTCATTATAATTTGTCAGTTTGACAAGAATATTTCTGGACAAGTTGAATTTGAGGTCCATACCTGTAGGTGTCCTATGAATTCTGTTAATAGCCAATCTGTTCCTTGAGTTAAAAATTCTGAGACGTTTCATTTTATCATTTCCTGATTTCTTTATGAGTTCTTTTCTGCCACATTTGCTTTAAAAATTATCAGTCACTCTTACACCTGAGAGGTTTTTTTGAAACTTCTGCTTTAACTTCCTTAAGAATAGTTCTGTTTTTCTATCAACATAAGATTTTGTTTATATTTTATCAAAAACTCCTATATTCCATTATTTTATTTTGTTCCTTCTTTATTGGTATCAATTCTTTCTATTGATATAGTTCTTTATTTCCTTTAATGTATTTATTATCCAAGTTGATATATATTGAAATAGTTCTAGATTCTTTTTTCCTTCTAGTACCTTCTCTTCAATTCCTTTTAACTTTTATTCATGCATAGTGTTGAAAATTGTTTTTTATTGCTTGTCCATTTGCTTAATTATGTGAATAATAGAAAATATGCAAACAATAGTTGACTACAATTTAAATATGAATCATGTGTGAAAGGAGCAGATCCAGGAGAACATTATACACAGAGGCTGATACACTGTGGTACAATCAAACATAACAGACTTCTTTACTAGCAGCAATGCAAGGATCCAGAGCAAGGCTGAGGGACTTATGAGAAAGGAAACGAGCCACATTCAGAGGAAGAACTGTGGGAGTAGAAACACAGAAGAAAAACAACTGCTTGAACACATGGGCTGATGGGGATGTTATTGGGGATGTAGATACTAAACGATAACTTTAGTCCAACTTTGAATAATATGGAATTAGGTCTTAATGATATATGTAAAACCCAGTGGAATTGTGCGTTGGCAACGGGGGGGGGAGAATTGGGGGGAAAGGGAAAGAACATGAAACATGTAACAATGAGAAAATATTCAAATTTAAAATTAAAATTAAAAAAGATACTAAATAAAGGGAGATGAAAGATGTCATAAAAAATAAAAGTCTGTTGCTTATCTCCCCCCAAAAAATATGAATCATGCATATATCCTACTGGGATGTATAAAGATGGGAAGAAGCACCATACACCATAATGTAATGAAAAAGGTATCAAATAGGGAATTAACACATCCTAGTCCTCGCCCTGCTGAAAACGAGTAGGGTGAAATTGGGTGAGTCCTTGCCTTTTGGGGATCTCAGTCTTCTCTTTGGTTAAAAAGAATATGAGAGTGTTCAACTACAAGATGTCCAGTGGTGCCTTTTAGATCACAAGTTCTATTTTAATTTGTAGGAAAAATGAGAAGGGATCAGACATTTACTACAGAACCCGTCTCTTACCTGCTGAAATATTTAGAATTAATCAGCTCTTAAAGAGATCTATTTTCTCAGCCTTGATGAAGAGAAAACGAGGGAGAATCTCCCTTAGACTGGCTGCTCCTATTTTGGCTTTTTGTCAAAACAACTTTTAGTGCAGAAGGTAGCCTATAATCAGCATGTAATAAAGGCTTATAAACTCACCAAATCTTCAACAGTGAGAAGGGATATTATGATTATCAGTAGTGGGCACCACGGGCTAGGCGGAAAAGTTAAGTTGTATGACTTGAGATCTCACATTAGGAAACCATCCTGATGTTGAAAAATAATCGATGAAATTGTGTAGGCCCCAAATACATGAGATGACTTAACATGGATGGAGCCAGAAAAAAAAAACTTATTGTGAGATGAGGCAGGGGAGTTTGGTTGGAGGGTGGGTGTGGGGGCTTCAG
The DNA here is from genome assembly GCF_016433145.1 of Gracilinanus agilis. Classification (NCBI taxonomy): domain Eukaryota; kingdom Metazoa; phylum Chordata; class Mammalia; order Didelphimorphia; family Didelphidae; genus Gracilinanus; species Gracilinanus agilis. The sequence goes on along the minus strand of NC_058136.1, from coordinate 52,391,240 downwards.
TAACTTGCAAGAAGAGTCTTATCAAATAAGACATCAAATAATCAGGAATGAAACTTCGTTTCAGGCCTGCTGCGTTATTACTTTTAATGAAATCCCCAACACAATCTCTCTTCATCTGCTTTCCACTTTTGTAGATAAGCTGAACATCTTTCTTATCAAAAACAGATTCCAAAGTGACCAAGTACATTAAAAAAGTCTTGTTCCTGAAAGCTGTCAATGTTTTAAGGCCATGTTTATCTAGCCTGCCAGCATATGATAAAGTTTCCCCATGCCATTACACAGATCTGGTTTTTAAAGGACTTTGAAATGTTATTTTCCAAGAGAAGGCCTCATGTGTGTCTGTGTGCGATTTCTTTGGACCTTTGTAAAAACTGAAACCCCCAAGGCAAAATGAACTTGGTATTTAAGGTACAGTGAAAAGAGAAAGAGGTCTGGACATGGAGGCCCTGGGCTAGACACCTGACTCTTCCACGTTTTACCCAAATGACCTCGGGGAAATACTTTCCTATCTGTGGGCCTCATTTTCTTCATCAGCAAATCAAGGGATTGGAACCTATCATCTTCCAGCTCTGAATCTATAATGCTCTGAAGTATACCTTTATGTTTCATGTCAGTATTTCTTGGCCAAATTCACTAGAAGCTGGTAGTCAGAAATCTCTATGAAAGCAAGAATCCTTTTGCCCTGTGATAACTCACTTCCATGCTTATTACACTTTATCAGATCATAAATGAACTTATTAGCTGATGAAAAATCAGAGTGAATGCTTTGTGATTGACTGAAATGAGGCTTCTTTTTTTCTTAAATTCATGCCAGAGGAGGGGAAAATGACACTTAAATTAATATGCATTTATTTCTGCATCCTTATTTTTCAGCAAATGTTTAACTTTCATCCAAACATAATATATTAATGAAAGAGTTAGGATAAGGCCAAGTGAAAATGGACTTAAGGTATGTGTTAGTGAGAAGAAAATAAATTGAGTTTCTCACTCTCATAGTGCCATTAAGAGAAACAGGAGACCCTGGAAGAGTCTTTAAGTCAGTTTCTCCTTTCTTTTAGTATAGATTGGACTTCTTAATACCAGTATCAAATTATAGTCTTTATTTCAATAATATACGGCTTTAAAAAACATTGTTATATAGATGACGGAGTTCGGACTTTGAAACGCCTGGTTTGAGATGTCATTTTGGAGACCTACTAGCTGTGTGACCCTGGGCAAGTCACTTAACCTCTTTGGGACAGTTTCCTCAGCTCTAAAATGAGAGCATGTACTTAAAAACCTCTAAAGTGCCTTCCAGCTCAAAATCTGTAATCTCTTGGCCTTGGTTTGAATCTCATTTCTGACACTCACTAGCTGTGTGACATTGGATAAATTACTTCACCTGTTTGGGTCGTTAGCTACTCCCAGAGGCCTTTTCTACAAAATCAGAGAAGGTGGTGATAAGCTTTCATAGAATGAGTTCCTACATTAATGAAGTCACAGATTGTTCGTGGATTTGCATATCCCTGACTTGACACTCTAAGTATGAGGATGCCTTTGTCCTATTCCTATGACCTGGCAAATCTTATAGCTGGAGAAAAAGAGACTAGAGATTGAAAGTGTACCGCGTTGCCTGCTTTCATTGAAGATGATGTCACAATTAACCCATGACCCAAGATACCACACACCAGGCTTTTATTAGACACCGGCACTTTCTGACTATTCCTCGTGATACTTTCTGGGGGCAACCAGAGCCAGAGAGTTAGTTGTCTGTCATTCACATCTCTAGTCTGTGATTTGGGTTCGTAGAAAGATGTTAACAACTGCATAGGATGGGCTGATGAGAATACAGCGGTAAAGGAGTGTATATGTTCTGTTGTCTGGAAAGAGTTTGGGGTCCGCAGTTATCACCTGGATAATCATCAGATGAGTTACAAATAGAAAAGATTCTGTTGAGGAGACATGGGAGCAGCATAACAGCTTTCCTATCATCTCTCAGGGCTGAGGGGAGAGGCAGACCACTAACTTTTGCTTTTTCTTCCTCCTTACTTCCTCTGAAGGAGGAAAAGAGGGGAGAAGAGGTCAGGGTTCCTAGAATGAGCTAGACTACTGAAGTTCTGCCCCAGGGCAAAGAATGGAACAGGCTTTGGCAGCCCCAGCCTAGCTGGTCCTTTGGCCATCTACTCCCTTCCCCAGTTATGGATGGATGTACCTGATCTGTAGCTATATTCCAGACAGTGTCACTCTACCCCTCTTCCCCCAATTCTCACCACTTAATTCAGGCTTAATGCTTTTTAGTGTCCCAGCTTGGTTGGTGGATCACATGACTGGGCCTGGGCAGAGAACCATGCTAATCCCTTTCTCCTCTCATCTGCTCCTCCTTTCCAAGTCCTGACAAAATGTAGTGCTTCATAAGAACTATACTTGATCTCTTGGAAGGGGTGCTCTGTCACCTAGATAGTAAATCATTTGTCTGCAAAGGGCTGGTGGGACTCCCATTCAGCACAAATTAGTTAGAAAAGGCTGAATGTGGAAAAGTGATTGAAGAACCCTCAGGCTGACTTTTTCCAACAATTCCATGACCAAAGGAAGGTATAAGAATATTGATCTGACAAGGACAAGGATCCTGAGGGAAAAAAGGAAAGCAGAGGCTTAAATTGCATTTCTTGTAGATGAGCTAGCCAATTTTTAATACACATGAGAGAAGTGGGATCGTTTTGGTCACATTTTACATCTCGGTGTAATACGTATGTAATTCTTTTTCTTTTGATGGCCTCCAAGTATTTTTATAAGGATTAATTAACAAAAATTTCTCATTACCTTTGAGAAACCACCAGATCAAATAGAGAAGGTGAATCACAGACTAGCCAGGAATTCTAAACCAGTAAAATTCCAAATCATATCCCAAATTCCTCTTTATAGGAGCCAAAGAAGGATCCTGTTTCCTCCTTAGAGAAATTAGCAGAGAGATCCAGTAGGGGGCAGTGAGGTGGCACAGTCGATAGAGTACTTGACCTGGAATGAGGAAGACTCATCTTCATGAGAGTCAGGTCTGGTCTCAGATACTTAAGTGACCTGGACAAGTCACTTAAAACTATTTCTCTCAGTTTCCACCTTTGTAAAAAGAGAATGAAATGGCAAACCATTTCATGGTATCTTTGTCAAGAAAACCTCAAATGAGGTCATGAAGAGTTGGAGAAGACTGAAAAATGACTCACTGACAACAAAAACAACACTCAGTGGAGAGAGTATTAGATATGGAATCAGGAAGACCTGAGTCCACATCCTGCCTCAAACATCTAACTAGTATGGAGATCCTGAAGGAGTCCCTCTGCAGATGTTAGTTTCTTCATCTCTAAAGACAGGGATCATAATAATATGTTTTTCTTCTGTATTTCTACTCCTACAGTTCTTTCTCTGGATGTGAATAGAGTTCTTTCTTATAAGTTCCTCTGAATTGTCCTGGATCGTTGCATTGCTGCTAATAGAGAAGCCCATTATGCTTGATTGTGCCACAGTGTATCTGTCTCTGTGTACAACATTCTCCTGGTTCTGCTCCTTTCACTCTGCATCCATTCTTGGAGTTTCTTCCAGTTTACATGGAATTCCTCCAGTTCATCATTCATTATAGCAGAATAGTATTCCATCACCAAAAGATACCACAATGTGTTCAGCCATTCCCCAATTGAAGGACACCCCCTCATTTTCCAATCTTTTCCACAACAAAGAGCGTGATTATAAATATTTTTTGTACAAGTCCTTTTCTTTATTATCTCTTTGGCAAAATGCGTGTCTTTCATAAGAATGATAATGATTTGAAGCCAAATGCTTTCTTTTTTATAAAAATAAAACCCTTACCTTCCATTTTATAATTGATACTAAGTTCCAAAGCAGAAGAATGGTAAGGGTTTGGTGATGGGGATTAAATGGCTTACCCCCAGGACCACACAGCTAGGAAGTATCTAAGATCAGATTTGAACCCAGGACCTCTTGTCTCTAAGCCTGTCTTTCTTTCCACTGAGCCATCTAGCTACTCATCCACATTCTCTTATGATAAATGGAGAAACGGTGGTTATTTGACATTCTAAATCCACCCCTTCCCTCAGACAAACAAGAAATCTCATATGATCATACATTCCCTAAGGAGTAACCAAAAACTTTTGACATGTCTAAATTTGCACACGTTAGGGAAGAATGTGAGAAGGGCCCATCCCAGTTTTATGTGTTTCAATCGACATTTCTCCAGATTGGGATACTTTCAGGTGTCTTGGACTTTCTACTCACAGAATGGTAAGAAGAACACCTCCTTTTAGATTAGAATTACCCATTTTGGACATAAGAGCAGACTTAGACCCATCTGAAAGTACTTTAAATTGTAAGTCATCAGTTGGCATTTGCGATGTGATATTGAATAAAATCTCATTTGCCTACAAACACAATAGAAAAAGAGGTAGAATGATGTGAGATAAAGGCTAAGAGGCTACATGTTGATTGACTTTCTCAAGTACCTGCCTGAAACCTATGACTCTATGGTTTATTCCAAAGGTTGAGGCCAGAGCCATAACTAGGGTGAGATGAGTAGGGCATTACCTCCAGGTATTGAATTTAAAAGATGTTGATGGGAATTGGCGGCTTTTAAAAAGCAAGACTGAAACAACAAACATTTGCACTTACTTAGCAAGACCAGTTAGTTGAAATAGGTATAGGATTCTCGGTACACACCTACACATTGGCTTTGTGCTATTTGCTTCACATACACAATTTTTCTGTTATGGCTGTAAGGCAGCCTTCTTGTTTACTGACCATTGATCTCCTAAGTAGGAATAGAGATTTCTACCTTATTCTAGATGTCATTTTGTCATTGGTCAAGGTCTCTCTGAGTTTATAGCCATAGGACCTCTAGCAATGCCAGATTGCATAAACATACATGCCTTTACAATGTCTCGTTGTTAATAATTACCTCAAGAATCCTGCCAATTTCCCACAACATATTTCACATTCAGAGATGAAGGTATACAGGGCAAAGAGGTAAAGGGCATTTATGTGGCCATCATAAAGAATGAATCTAGTGTGGGTGAGAATATTTATTGAAATACAAGACATGAAGCATCAATGAGTGCCTAGAGAATTGTGTTTTCTTTGGCTTAATTTAGATTTCATTTACAAAAATTGCGTAAGCCGAGATGTTCTTAGCCAACATTACATGATGGGATAGTTTGATCCCAGCTGTTTGTTGTGTTTATGAGACTTCTCCTTTTTTCCTTGTTGGCAATGTGACAAGATCCTTATGTTCCTTCTAGATGGCATACTTCTTTTTACTTTTCAATTTGTTTGAGTCGAGAGTGGATTCTGATTAGTTCTTAAATGACAAACTGATTGGGGTATTTTACCAAATGGAACTGGGTTTTTAAACAAAAATATTTCTCTTTATTGTAGTCATTTGTATTATGTGCCACAAAGACTGTGCCAGATGAATAGGCACTCCCCTGAGGGAGTAACATTTGGAGGTGCATCCAGTGTTCTAGAATATAGGAAAGAACTGTGTTGAGGAAATCATGGATCTTTAAATTGTGCTATTTACTTTGCTTTAAAACCCCAGCAATGTTGTAAATTGTTGCTGTCATCATTATTGTTTCACATAAGGTGAATCATGGACTCCTAAAATGTCAGAACTGAAAGAGACCTCATTAGGCTCCTGGCTGAACCTTTCCCCAAAACACAAATCCCTAGTGCTATATCCCCAATTAACTGGCTCCATTTCAATACCCCTGATGACATAGAATTGTTTGATTTGTAGTCTGTCCTATTCTTTTTCAAATCTATTTGGTCTTGAATGGTCAGGAGGGGCCCATTATGAGGTTTTAAGTTCTCCAAATAACTGTTTTAACTTCTACATCCCTAGAAATGCGGGCCTGATTCTAGAGGCCCAGAGAATATTGTTAGCTTAATGATGTGGATGGATATGACTGGCTTCTTCAGAAGAAAGGCAGCATATGTAATGTTTGTGTTGTGACACTCTCTTCCAGAGCTGGGACAGTGATCAATAAACATTTATTATGCACCTGTTATCTGCCAGGCAAGGTGCTAAGCTTTAGGGAATCAAATATACAAAAAGAAGGCTAAACCCTACCCTCAAGGAGCCTATAATCTAGTAGTAGAAGAAAACACCCCAGAAGAAGCTAAAAATCAGGGAGAAGGGAAAGACAATGGAAGGTGCTCCCAGGAACATGTTGGAAAAGTCAGAGAAGTCACAAAGTAGTACAGTCAAGTAGGAAACAAGATGTTCTGAAATGAGCTTGCTCCTTAAATGGAGGCTTTGGAGTTCTTAGCTCTGGCAAGAGGGTAATGATGAGCTCTGAGTACAAAGGCTGATTCAGTCTTGTAGGATGATGAAGTTTTCCCACTGATAAACTTCCAAGGGTCTGGGAGAGAAATCCCAGAGTAATCTACTCTGGTGGGGAATGAAGAGACTGACTACTTCTCCCCCTGAGCATTCTAGAATACCCTGAGGGTTTGGATCATTTCTTCCTTCTTCTGCCATCTGCTTGAGTCCCCACCATCTGTGTTCCCCCGTTGTTAGAAATAATAGAGCTTAGCACCTAATTAGTAAGAGCAGTTAGTTAAAAGAGATGACAGATAGCAGGCTGGGTTGAACACTACTCCATATACACACAACTTAGGTAGTTTTTACAAAGAGATTTTTACTTCAAAGACGTGTCATTGTCAAATGGGCCAACATTTCCTTTAGTATTTCTAAAGCTTAATCTCTCAGCTTGTCCACCATAGTCTACAAGCTTGGTCTCTAAAAGATTAGGCTCAAAATCAGGCTCAGTTCTTCCATAGCATTGATCCTAGTAGCATTGTACAGATGAGCCCTCTTCTCAGCTTTTGCTGGGCTGAACTCATGAAAATCCTACTAAAGATTACACCTTACTCGTCAGAGCATCAATTCTGGGCTACCTTTTTTTTCTTTATTAATATTACGTTTTTATCTTATTAACAAATGTCCATGTAAGTTTTCCGGTTATATGATCCATGAGGTGACAAGCAATTCAATCTGGGTTATACATGTATTATCACACAAAACATATTTCCATATTGTTCATTTCTGAAAGTGAATAATCTTATAAAACCAAAACTCAAAGGGATTTTTAAATTTAAATTTTATTGATTAAGAACATTTTTACATGGTTAAATGATTCATGTTCTTTCCCTGCCCTCCTCCCAACCCCCTCCAGTAACCAATGAGCAATTCCACTGAGTTTTACATGTGTAATTGATCAAGATCTATTTCCATTTTATTAATATTTGCACTAGAGTTATCATTTAGTCTACATCCCCAATCATGTCCCCATCAACCCACGTGATCAAGCAGTTGTTTTTCTTCTGTGTTTCTGCTCCCACAGTTCTTTCTCTGGATGTGGATAGTTTTCTTTCTCACAAGTCCCTCAGAAATGTCTTGCATCATTGCATTGCTGCTAGTAAAGAAGTCCATTACATTCTATTGTGCCACAGTGTATCCATCTCTGTGTATAAGGTTCTCCTAATTCTGCTCCTTTCTCTCTGCATCCATTCCTGGAGGTTGTTCCAATTCACACAGAATTCCTCCAGTTCATTATTCCTTTGAGCACAATAGTATTACATCACCAACAGAGAGTACAATTTGTTCAGCCATTCCCCAATTGAAGGGCATCCCCTCATTTTCCAATTTTTTGCCACCACAAAGAGCGCGGCTATAAATATTTTAATTTTGGACTATCTTTAAGAGGAACAAAGCTTACAAGAAAAGAAAGGCAATAAGTGCAGTGTATTTTACTGTTTTCCAACTATATCTGGGTATTATGTTCACTTCTGGGTGCCACCTTTTAAGAAGGTAATTGACAATCTGAACAATATCCAGAAAAGTGTAACCATGATGTCAAAGGACTTTGAGACAATATTATTATATGTGAGGTTTGGTTGAAGAAAGCAAGCATGTTTATTCTTAAGAAGAGAAGAATCAGGGAGACGGTTGTAATGAGGCCAGTTTAGGCTTAATGAGAGGAGAGGAAACCCTTTTTCAGTTCGAGCTACCCCAAAGTAGAATGGGTTGTCTTGAGAGGTAGTTGTTTTTCTATCCTTGGGAGATTTCCAGGCAGAGACTGGAAAACTGCTTTGTGCATATATTATTGTGGGAATTGTTTCATAAATAAACTGGAATAGATAGACACTGAAGTTGTTCCAACTCTCAAAATCTGTGATTTTTAAATATTGAAGCGAGTTCAAACTACCATTCCAAATGTGAAGGAGAAAATGGAGATTCTGCAGAACAGCAAGCATTTTTCAAATCAACTCAAGCATTCTTCAAAAGTCCAAGTATAGATGCATCAGTATTAAAGATTGCTCAGTTAGTCAGTGATCATTTTCTGTGAAAATTTTATGCACGTTTGGCCAACGTATTAGGTAGATCAGGATCTAGGTTTGATTCTTTGGTATTCTAGTCAGTGCTCCCTTCTTTTTGAGTTGCAGGACCCAGTAACTAATCTAGGATAGAGTTTTTTCCCAGAGTAGTTATGCTACTAATCAAAGTACTGTTATGTGAAGATCTGTTTTATCCTTGCCCCAAGAGAAAAAAAAGGAGTGGGAGCTCACCAACGTTGAGAAAACTTTCCATTAACCATATGTGAGTGTCTATATTACAGGCATCTCCCCTGCTTTCTTCCCAGCTCCTACTGAGTAGTTAAGCTCCAAACAATGTATTTTCATATGGCTAAAGAAAAGAAAGAATGGAAATAGGCAGGTACTCTTCAGTATTATTGCCAGCATTACATGGAAACTTTCCTGACAAGTTAGACATATTTCTGAAATCCAGTCCCTTGAATCATTAAGACATATTTATCAGGTGCTAGCTGTAAGAATAGTATTTCTATTAAGTAACTCTTGCTTTTTAGCTGATGAAATTGACATGGAAAGAAAATCATTTTTCTGAATCCATTCTGAATCCAAGATGGCCAAGAATCTAAGGCCTTTCTATTTCTGCTTCCTTATTAGGAACACAATACAGGGGAATGTGGTGCTCAGTGGTTTCTCTTTTATCTCAGGGGTTTCGAACATTGCCAACAAAAAATGAACTTGACTATTAACCCTTCTGTGCATGCTTCAGGGGAAAGGATGGTGTTTAGCTTATAAATAGGTAACTTTGGCTAAGGGCTGGACTCATTAGATCACTTGGTTAGTACTTGATGCTAATGAGGTCAGAGTCATAAATTAAAATCTGCTGAAGTGAGTCTCATACTAAGAAAAACTCTTCTATTCTAGAGGCAGCTGGGTGGCATGGTGAATAGAGTGCCAGCCCAAGAGTCAGGACAATCTGAGTTTAAATATGGCCTCATTCTCCTTCTGTGTAACCCTGGGCAAGTTACTTAACCTCAGTTGGCTTTAGTTTTCTCAACTGCAAAATGAGGATAATAAGAACACCTACCCCTCGGGGTTGTTGTGAAGATAATATCTGTAAAGTGCTTAACATACATAGTATCTGGCACATAATAAGTGCCATGTAAATGTTACGTATTATGATTTTCTAGCCAGAGACCATCGGACACTAGGCCAGCCATCTTACAAATGCTTACTATTGATTAGATGGGTGCCAGAGTAAATGGTTCAATAACAACCTAAACCTGCTAGTGGAAAAGGAAACTGTTTCAAAGAATACTGCTTCCAGAGTGCAAGGCAGAGACATCATTTTGGATATGTGCAACGAGACGAGTAACTTTTTTGGACTAGAGCAGTGCCGTGTTTGAATATCTAAGAATGAATGACCATATGCCTTGGATGCCAAGGAAGAGATCGTAGCATTGGAATCTGCCTTAGTCCCCCTTTCTAGCATGGTTCCCCTTTGGTGCCCTGAATACAGTTTCCATGCTGGCCAAAGCAGACCACTAGCTGCCAACCTCACCACTGCTTTCCTAGTACTTCTGCCATGCTTAGAATGCCTTTCTTCATCTCTACCTTCACATCTCAGTATCATTTCGAGGCTCAACTCAGATGTCTTCTCTCCAGCCAAGCCTTCCTCTGATCTCTCTCCTCTCCTCACACACAGCTAAACTATGAGTGTTTTCTCCCTTCTCACATTTTACCAGAGTGCTTTACCTGGAGCTTTCCTTTGCTTCATTTCCTTAGACCTTGTTTTAAACTCAGCATATCCCTAATCTTCCCCCCACTCCCCACCAACCCTTGTGAGATAGAAACACCTTGAGAGCATGAATTGTGTTGTTTTTTCGCCTTTGTGTACCTCTTAGAACCTAGCACAATGCCTCGTGCTCAGTAGATCCTTAATAAATATTTGTTGAATCTGATTTTGCATTTGGAAGGCTATTGGGGCTGGATGTCCTCTCATCTCCTTTCTGACTCTCAGATTCTATTTCTGTGAAGTCGATTTTACTAATCTTATTCTATTGATATCATAAAGATGAAATACTCTCTCCTGTCACAAAAACCCAGTGTCAGCACTAAATTAGGAACGTGTTCAAAGAGGATTGCTTCTAAAGATGTGTGATTAGGCTATTGGGTCACCAGGCTTTTCTGACAGTGCTAGCCCTTCTTTGTTTCATGGATTGAAACAAAGAAAGAGACATTGCACATGTACAGTCAGATGAGCTGGGAATGAAACAAGGGTAGGTAGGAGAAGAGGCCAGCTTACCTTTGGGAAATGGTGCAGCTCTTTTAATGCCCTCAAGCTTCCCAGGTCAACAGAAGCCTGTCTTTTAAGCACTCATATTCTGGTCATGCTGTGTGGATTCTAGGAGGAGAGGAATGAAGTACTGTGGTTTCTGAAGAACTAAAGTTGAGAATCACCAAAATAGCACAAGAGAGGGGTTGGGGAAAGAAAAGGCTGAAACACATTTCCAATAAAGAATTCAGTAAATAATTGGACGAGAGAAGGAGTCCAAAGGACACCAGCAGAGAGAGACGAACAGATAAGGAAGTGAGTCAGTCACATGGCGATAGCGAAGGATGGATAGCCATACAGTCAAAAGAAAATTCCAGGACTTCTAGAGGGACTTGAATGCCATGAATGGGCTGCACCCTGTATCATGGATACTCACATGATGAGGTGGTACTCACATGGATAAGATCATATATCCAACACACAACAAAGCAAGCTTAACATACATGTTTCATTGCCAAGTTGTCAAAGACTGGCATAGAATAAATGATTTTTCTTAAGTGCTAGTAATGTTTAATCTGCATATGCTACCTTGTACTTTATAAAACATTTGAACATATATAATGGGGATAATTGGGGAAACCCTCTGATTTTCAGAACTGGAGCCTGCTAAGGCCATTCCTTGGAGCATGCCTGGAAAGAGGCCATGGATACTATATTGGGGCTTCTCTGGGATATGGAGGGGCTGATCTTTTTCTAGAGGTCCCATACAAGTTTGAGTTTTTCATAGTTTGTCTCTTCGGCGTCTGCTTGCTTGTCTTGTTGCTGAGAAGTCTGGACTTTAATTAGTTGGGAATTGTCTGTATTTTGCAAGATCCACTGGTGAAATGTGTCATGCTAAAGGTTGCAGAGACTCCTGTAGAGATTTTGTCTATACCTCTACCTGGAATGCCCTTTGTTTTTGGAAGGGATCTGTTGGAAAAAGACATGCATTGCCCTATGTTCTAAGGGGGCTCGTCAAAGACTTTCCCTCTAGAGTAGTTTGGTTTCTCACCTGTAGGTAGAGTGGCTTCCAGTCAATCCTAGATCTCCATTTCTTGTGGGGAGAGGTCTACATAGTCTAAGAGTTCATTCACAACTGCAACTATGATTTTCATTTGAAAAGGGAAACTTATTTTTTCTTTCCTTTTCTTTCTTCCTTTCTTTAGTTGTTTCCTTTATTTTAATTTTTTCCAGATTGTTTTGAATTATAAGTGGACAGCTTTGTAAAATGTCTACTTATTGAATTTGCATAATTTGGGTTTTTTTCCACAAATTTTCTTTTGCAAAATATGCATTTGACAAACATCAACAAATGTGCCCATTTGTTCTCAGAGAGTACACTAAAGGGCACTTGCTACAGAGCCAGGAAGAGCCTTCTACTTTGGCTTAAAAGGGGCTGATTGAATCATTCCCCAATTGCTAAATGTTCAGAGGATAGGAAGAGGCAGTTTTCAGGTAAAGAAATCAAAACTATCCATAGTCACATAAAAAACGTTGTAAATTACTATTAAATTTTTTTCATTTACATGTAGAAACAATTTTGAGAGTTGTTTTCTGACATTTTAGGGTTCATATTTTCTCTCTCCTTCCCTTCCCTCAAAGTTAGTTAATAGTCTGATATAGGTTATATAAGAACTTTCATTCATTGCATATTTCCATTTTGCTCATATCATGATGGAAGACATCATAAATAGAATAAAAATTCATGAAGGAAATAAAGTGGAAGGTGGCACGCTTTAATCTGTCTCAGACTCCAAAAGTACAGAGTCCAACAGACTCCACCAGGCTGTGGATAGCATTTTCATCCCAAGTCCCTCTTGGTAACCTTGGAAACTTGTTTTGTTGATAATGATTTAGTCCTTCATTTGATCAACATATAATATTTCTTTTATTGTAAACATTATTTTTCTGGTTCTACTTACTTCACTTTGCACCAGTTCATATACGTTTTTATGCTTTTTTGAACTTATTCTGTTTATCGTTTCAAATGGTACAACTAAATCACATTTTTTTATTTAAATATATTTTTTCCCAATTACACGTAATAGCAATTTTTAACATATAAGATCCAATCTGACTCCTTCCCTCCCACTTCTTGGAGAAAGTAAGCAATTTGATCTGCATTATACATGTATGATCTTGCAAAATATACTTCTATACTGGTCATTATTGTTAGAGCATACTCAAAGTCAAAACCTAAATAAACCAATGAGAAAAATAGCATGCTTTGATCTGCATTCTGACTCCAAGAGTACTTTCTCTGAAGATGGATAGCATTCTTTATCATAAGTTCCTCAGAAATGTCCTAGATCATCATATTGCTGAGAGTAGCTCAGTCTTTCACAGTTGATCATCCCACAATATTGTTGTTTTTGTGTACAATGTTCTCCTGGTTTGGCTTTGCATTGGTTCGTGTAGGTTTTTCCAGCTTTTTCTGAAGTCATCCAGCTCATTGTTTCTTAGAGGATAGTGTTCTGTCACCATCATATACCACAATTTGTTCAGTCTTCCCTCAATTTACAATTCTCTGCCACCACGAAAACAACTGCTATAAATATTTTAGAGAAGTGGGTCTTTCCTTATTTTTATGATCTCTTTGAGATATAGACCCAGCAGTGGTATTATAAGATCAAAGGGTATACTCAGTTTTAAATAGCTCTTTGGCTATAGTTCCAATTTGCCCTCCAGAATGCCTGGATCATTTCACAGCTCCACCAAGAATGCATTTGTGTCCCGATTTTGCCACAGTCCCTCAAAAATGTATTACTTTCTTTTACTATCATATTGTGAGGTGATACCTCAGAATTGTTTTAATTTGCATTTCTCTAGTCAAGAGGAATTTACAACATTTTTTTTCATGGATATTGATAACTTTGATTTTTTTATCTGAAGACAGCTAATTCTTATGCTTTGACCATTCTTATAAATTTGATTTCATTCTCTATAGATTGAGAAATTATCAGAGAGATTTACCAGAAAAATATATCCCAGTTTATTATTTCCCTTTAATCTTTCTTATATGCCCTCCTCTCACCCCAGTGAATTTCTACCTACCTTTAAAGTTGTTTGCAGGATAATTGCTTTATTCAGTCCTCTTGTTGCTTCTGTCAGGCAGGTATTTGTTTTGAAGCATTATTTTAAGGTTGATTGAAGAAGATTCTCAGAATGGTTTGACTTTTCCATGCCTATACTTTGCCACCCTGGCTCTTGCCATGCTAAGTCACTATTGATTAGGAAAATGCAAATTAACACAATTCTGAGGTACTTCCACACACCTATCATATTGGCTAATATGACAGAAAAGGAAAATGACAAATGTTGGAGGAGATATGGGAAAATTAGGGCATTAATGCATTGTCGATGGAGTTGCCAACTGATCCAACCAATCTGAAGAACAATGTAGACTGTGCTCAAAGGCTATCAAACTGTGGGTACCCTTTGATGCACCTCATGCCAGCAGTAGGTATATATCCCAAAGAGATCAGAGAAAATGGAAGAGAACTAGTATATACAAAAATTTTAGAGTAGCTCTTTACTGTAATAGCAAAAAGTTGGGAATTGATGCCCATCAATTGGGTCATTCATGTTGTGGTATATGATTGTGATGGAATACTATTGTCCTATAAGAAATGAAGAGTGGGATGCTTTTGGGAAAATCTAGGAACACTTATATGAACTGATACAAAATGAAATGAGCAGAAGCATGGAAATATTATATGTAGTAATAGCAATATTGTATGATAGCTATGAATATATTTGCTGTTTTGATGAAAACAATGATTTAAGATACTTTTGAAGAAATTATGAAAAATGCTAACAACCTCCAGAGACAGAACTTATGGAGTCTGAGCACATATCATAGCATAATTTTTACACTTTTTCTTGCTTTTTTGTGATTTTTAATTTTTTTTTATATTTTACATGATTTCACATGTATAGTTGATATCAAATTTATTGTCTTCTCCAGTGGTGAAGGAGAATCAGGAGAGAGGGAGAGAATCAAGAACTCATAAAATATTTTAAAATGAATGTTAAAAATAAAAAGGGAACAGCTGGGTGGCTCAGTGGATTGAGAGCCAGACCTAGAGATGGGATGTCCTAGGTTCAAATCTGGCCTCAGTCACTTCTTAGCTGTGTGACCCTGGGCAAGTCACTTAACCCCCATTGCCTAGCCCTTACCACTTTTCTGCCTTGGAACCGATATGCAGGATTAATTCTAAGACAGAAGGTAAGGGTGTAAAATAAATAAATAAATAAATAAACAAACAAACAAACAAACAAACAAATAAATAAATAGATAAATAAATAATGCATTTTTAAAAATTAAAAAGGGCAGATGAACAGATTTCCCTTTAACTTCATTCTCCTTATCTTCTGGACAGTCCAGTACACTTATACCCATCCTCCTACTAGTGATCCATCCTTCTACTTCTCTGCATCAGGAGTACCTTCCACTGGGTAATCATCACCTAGTGCAAAGACTGTGGCCCTCTAAAGGTCATTAGGCAGCCGAATGCATCTAGGGATTGTTATTCAGTTACCTGTCCTCAGAGAATGGAAAACAAAGCAGAAGATATAGCTAGGGACTTGAAATTCAGTCTCAGCTTCCCTTAGGCATACATATGTTCTTCTTTCTGTATATATGTAGTTATTCTAGCTACTGTTAAGGTGGAGAAAGGCAGAAAAATAGCTCTGCTGGTTTCCCAAATCTCCATAGGGAAGTCTAGGGGAAAGGTGTCAGCATTCCAAGCCACATGTTAAAAAGGGGAAGAGAGAGTAGTAGAGAGTCCTTTTGAGTATAATGAGTGGGAAGTTCTTGGCCCAGTTATCAATTCTTTTTTTTTTTGGCATATAATTTCACTCCAAGAGTTCCATGGGAACCAAGTAGCAACTAGGTGATACCATATGGCATGAGCCTGGAATCAGGAAGATCTGAGTTCAACTGCAGTCTCAGACACTTACTAGCTATGTGACCCTGAGCAAGATGGTTAACCTCCCTGAGACTTAGTTTCTTCAGCTATAAAAAACCTACCTTTCAAGGTATTATGAGGATAAAATGAAATATTTATTAAAAGTGCTCAGCACAGTATCTGGTATATAGTAGAAACTATGTAAACGCTTAATCCATCCCTCCTTCACAAGAATACAATCACAAGATTGTTCATATATGTCTACAGGCCTTATACATTTTCTGTGAAGTTGACCCCAACCAGATCATAGAGGCTCTCCTGATTATTTTCATTTCACATTTATTAGCTCATTTCACCCTCAAGAAAACCCAAGAGATTCCCAGGAAAAGGGAATTGAAGAGGTTCAGTGATTTGCTCCAAGTCACATAACTAGTCAAGGACCAGGCTACTACAAAAGCCCTGGTTTTGTACTGACTAATCTAGGGATGTTTGCTCTTATCATGTTGTCATTATGCCCTCCACACCCTCCTCATCCTCTTTTTTCCATTTATACGATGTTTAAAGGCTTAGGAGATGCAGCAAAATATGGTGGCTAGCACATTGGGCTGACCTGAAGCCAGCAAGGCACAGGTCTAAGGCCTGTCTCTGATATACTTACTCCCTCCCTCTGGCACTCTGGGCTAGTTATTTCAACTCTGGGAACCTCAGGCTACTCCGTAAGACTATAAATCTAGGACTGGTGATGGTCTGCATTTGCTAAGACCGTTGTAACACCAATGAAATCAGAGTGCTTTTTGTATTTGATAATGACATTTCATTGATTTTCATTGTGTTACTACATGTAGGCAGCAGGTCACTAAAAGTGCCAAAGAGTCTGGAGAGCTTTCAGTTCATGGGAAACAAAGTCTCCATGTGAATACAGCCAAAAATCCCAAGAGGAAAGGCATCTGAAAGATATGTCATCTAGCCCAACCCTCTCCTTTTACAGAAGAGAAAACGAAGGCCCACAATGAAGAAGTAATTTGGCTCACATCACATGGGTATTTAGTAGCAGATCCAGGATTAGAACATAACCAGCTCTTCATTTCCTGCCAGCTGTAAGGCTTAGATTTAGCTCTACCATCATCATACCCTTTCATGAGGAGTCCTCTCCACCGTCTCCATTTTCAATATATTTTTGTGTGTCATCTTTCCCGTTAGATTGGAAGCTACTTGAGGGCTAGGATTGTCTTTCTTTTTCATATTTGCATCTACAGTGCATAGGTCAGTGTCTAGCATATAACGGCTCTTAAAAATGTTATCGAATGTTGTCATATCATATTGTCCTATCCTGTTCTTTTTACTTTATTACTTCTGCACAGGACTCATAATTGACCAGAACCCAGATTACCAAAGTATACTCTGTCAAACTATTCTTAAGAGGAGGGAAATCATCAGATTTTATAGCAGATAGAAATAGGAATCTGGCTTCCACTGCCTGGAGTGAAATTAACACAGTGAGATTTGCTGGGATCTCCTGCCCACTCTGAACTCTGAGCCTGAGATGTCTCAGATCTGAAGCCCCCAGAAAAATCAAGCAAGATGCACAGATTGCTTTCTTCAGGATGCTTACATCCATCATGGCCCATCCTGGAAGGAGCAGTTTCTCTGCTCTGACAAAGTTGAAAATCTGATTGAAAATTGCTTAGAGGTCATTAATCTGGAGATGACCCAATAACAGCTAGAAGTCAGCCAAAGTAGATTTGAAAACAAATCTTTGTAGGAACGCCCAGAACTTTCAGAAGTGATTGCTTTCTTCTCATCTCCAAATGGGACATTCACAACAAAACAGGAAAACAATCATAGAGCAAAAGATGATGGGGGTGGGGGATAGTGGGAAAATAGGACTATACAATATGGTTACTCGGGAAATCTCTGAGAACTTAAAGGATTATGATAGGTCTTTGGAGGAAGGGAACCAAATTTAATTAGAATTTTTGAATTGGTTACTTTCCCTTTATGAAATGACTAGTTTAGGCATTCCCTCTTAAACAGGAGCAAGGCTCCTATTTGTCCATGTTGTGTGTCTTCCATTAGAATGGAAGGTCCCTCAAAGACAGGAACTATTTTAGTTCTATTTTTGTATCTTTAGTTTAGCACTGTGTTTGGTATCTGGAAAATGCTTGTTAATGAACTCATTTTTCACTCACTTTTTATTAATAGCTTTTATTTCCAGGTATCTTAGCCCCTCCCTACCCTACCCACACAATACAAGGTACCATCCAGCAAACATATATGCATTTATAGATTATGTCTTTGATGTTTCAATTTCTCAGTTAATTCTCTGGAGGTGAAAATTCACCAGTTATTCTTCAACTATTAAATCTGTAGTTGTGTACAATGTTCTCTTGATTCTATTCATTTCATTCTTCACAATCTCATGTAGTGCTTTCCAAGTTTTTTTTTAATTAATCTGTTCATTTTTTTCTTATGGCATAGTAGTATTCTTTCACAATCATATATGATAATTTGTTTAGCCATACCCCATTTGATGGACATGCCCTTAGTTTCCAGTTCTTTGCCACCATAAAGAGGACTGCTATAATTTTTTATTAATATATTTTCTCTTTTCCCTGATCTCCTTGGGTATACACAGTTTTATAGCTCTCTGGATATAATTCCAAATTGCTCTTCAAAATGGTTGGATCAGTTTAGTTTCACCAACAATGTATTAGTGTGCCCGTTTTTCCATATCCCCTCCAGCATTTGTCATTTTGCCCTTTTGTCATTTTAGCCAATCTAATTTTAGATTGCATTTTCTTAACCAGTATTGAATTTAGAGTCATATCTATCTATCTATCTATCTATCTATATTTTGGATTTCTTCATCCTCAAATTCTTGGTTTATATCTTTTGCCCACTTATCAAGGGATGATTTTCACTCCCATAAATTTGACAGGATTCTCTATATATTTTAGATGTGACACCTTTATTGAAGAGATAATCTATGAGAAATTTCCCCCAGTTTTCTGCTTTCTTTCTTTCTAATCTTGTCAATATTTGTTTTATTTGTGCAAAAACATTTTAATTTATTGTACTCAGATTTGTCCATTTTACATCTCACAATTCTCTTCACCTCTTGTTGATTCTTAAATTCCTCTCTTATCCATAAATCTGGTAGGTAATATGTTCCCTGTTCTAATTTGCTTATGAGATCTCCTTTTATGTCCATCTGTTTTGATCTTATCTTGGTAAATGGTGTAAGATAAAGGTTTATTCCTAGTTTCTGCCAAACTCCTTGTTAGTTGTTCCAGCAATTTTCACCAAATAATGATTTCTTATCCCAATAGCTTCGATCTATAATTTTGTCATATACAAAGTTAGTATAATCTTTTATTACTATTTGTTATTTGTTCTGTTCCACTGGTCTACCTTTCTATTTCTTAGTCATTACTAGATAGCTTTGATAATTACTGCTTTCTTGTTCAGTACTTCTAAACTTCCTTTCTTTACATCTATGTTTTTAATTCTTTTGATATTCTTGACTTTTCATTCTTCCAAATGAATTCAGTCATTGTTTTTTTCCTAGTTGAGTAAGATCATTTTTGATAATGTAATTGAGATAGCATTGAATAGGTAGATTAATTTAGATAAGGATTGTCATTTTATTCATGTTGGCTCTGTCCATCCATAAACAATTTCTTTTTTCCAGTTATTTATATCTGACTTTATTTGTGTAAAATGTGTTTTATAATTATGTTTGAGTAGTTCCTGGTTTTGCTTTGGCAGGTATACTCGCAGATATTTTATTCTACCTTTGGTTACTTTAAATAGATGATCTCTTTTTCTTCTTGTAGGATTTTGTTAGTAATATATAGAAATGCTGGTGATTTATGTGGGTTCATTTTATATCTTGTTACTTTATTAAAATTATTGATATTTTCAATAACTTTTTAGTTAAATCTCTAGGATCTTCCACATATAGCATCATAACATCTGCCAAAAGGGATAGTTTTATTACTTCTTTGCCCATTTTGATTTCTTCAATTTCATTCATTCCTTTTCAAAATGAAGATGGTTAAGTAGATTAAACATACCCAAACTTCCTGCCGTATCACTTTATGACAGTCCCCTTACTGGCTTTCATCATGGTATCCTTCCAACACCAGTGACTATAAATATTGATCCTGCATATGAACACAGGTTCTAACTGAGAAGTTAGGCCAAAGAAACCATCTAGAAGCAGCAGCTAGACTAGGAGCTAATAAACTTGGGTTCAGTTGCTGGCTCTGGCAGTCTTCATGTTGTTTGCTAACATCTTTGAGTTTTATTTTCTTTGGCTGTTCAGGCGAGTAGACTCATAACTGGAAATGTTCTTATCCGGGGCAAAAAGTGTCAACTAGCATAAGGCAATGATATACACTATACGGACAGACTATGAACATAGTTGCATTGGGAGAGGGAAAGACTTTTCTCCCAGAGACTCCATGATCAAGGCCTGGGAAGTATAAGGGTAGTAAGTGTTACAGTACACACTACCTCTCCTGCTCCCCCTTCCCCCACTAGAAGTCAGTTCCCTTAGATAAAGTCATGTTTGTACCACTTTAGATGAAGATCACAAAAATGGGAATGACAGTATTTATCCTACCCTACCCTACAAAGTTATTGCAAGAATCTACTTTGTTGTTTTTTCATATGTATCTACTTTTTCTCTGTGTAATGAGTACCTTCTCTGGCTTGCCCACTCCCCTCCCTCCAAAGAAAAGAAAATAAAGAAAAACAAAAGTCTTTTAACAAACATATAATGAAGTGAGACAATTTCCCTAATTGTCCATATTCAAAAATGTCTATCTTGCTCTGCATGTTGATTCAGACTGGTGATGAGCAGGCTTCGCTGTTGGCCCTTTGACATCATGGGTGGTCCTGGCATCAATCAGGGTTCTTTGAAAGTTGTTTCTCTTCCAAAAGTGCCCATCCTCATAGAAATGGTTCACCCGGATCTGCTCCCTTCAAAAGTGCCTTGGAATGTAGAAACACCACAGAAATATGCAGCATTTCAGTCTATTTTATGGGATGTGAGAAAAAGGAATAGAAAAGGTGGGGGTTGGGGTCTGAGTGCATGTGCGTAGGCACAAAACAAGGGGATTGAACATCTCCCTAGTTCAGTTTGTAAATCAAAACACTTCTATACTTTAAATGTCATTTGCCCAGCTGCTATGAGCATGTATTGTTTCTTTCAATGGTATGTTAATTAGATCCCTGTAGACTCACTGAGGTTCACCATCCAGAGAAGGGAGGAATGCACCCACAGGAATTGTTTCATTGTCTTTGACCTTACAGCCTCAGGACTTTGGGTAGTTTTCTGGCTCTGGACTCTGATTACTAATTCTTTTTAAAGTTGCTAGAATGGTAAGCTCCTTCTAGGCCTCTGTAGTTTGTGCCTTGAATTTTAAAGCTCGGCATTTAAAGAAGTTGTGCACACACACACACACACACACACATTCACACACGCAATCTACTCATCCATCCCAAGACACACAAAAATCTTCTTGGTTAGGTTTATTGTTTCTTTTTGATTATTAACCTTTTCATTATTTCCCCTTAGCTGACATTGTTTAAACAGTATCCTTGTGAATTCTCTAGGATCCCCTTTCTGATTTTCAGAGAAGGGGAAAAAATGTGACGTGTTTTTCCCACAAATAGGAAGAGAATTTTCTGTCTCGGTTTAGGCAACTCTGGAATGGGAACCTTTTTAAACAATTTAGCTCACAACCTGTGACTTAATACTGAAGTCATAATAATTTGCCTGGGCTCTCAGAGGTCAGGAGACTGGCCCAGGGTCTCACAGCTGCTAAATTTGAATCAAGGTCTTTTTGACCCAAAGCCCAACATTATCCACAATGCCATGTTGTTTCTAAGTGTGTGAGCGTTTTTTAATAGATGAAAATTAAGACTAGAAGTATAAGTATACTTGATAGATTGGTGAATAGTATGGGTGAAAGCTAGCCCCGTTTCAATATTTGTAATTCATATACTCTATGTGTCCTTTGTTTGTGTATATAAAGTGGTGTAAGTGAACAAAGGGTTAGTCTTGTTGTCAGGAAGACCTGAATTCAAACTCTACCTTAGATACTTATTAGCTATGAGGCCTTAGGCAACTGCTTTAAGAATCAGCTTCCTTGTCTGTAAATGGAGGATAACTTTTCATCACCTACCTCATAGATTGTTCTGAGGTCCTAATGAGATGACAGAGAAAAGTGCTTTGAAAACTGCGAAGTGTTATACGGGCAGAGGCGTGCTAGAGCCATAGAGTGTTAAATTGTCTGGATAAGCATTTATGCCTCCACAGAAATGGGCAAACGAGCTTTATTGTTATTGATTGTTGAGACTTAAGAGAGTATCATTATACAGATCCAACTTTGAAGGGTGTCCTATGGCCATTTCTGTCTTCATGAGGATTCTTACACATTCATCATCTCTCTCACCCCTGAGAATGAATGTCTGCTCTTATTCTCATGAACTGTTAATAGTAGGCCTTCAATTTTTTTTGAAGAAGAAGACCAGTGACAACATGAGGGTAATGCCTTTATTTGCATGTGAGATGTATCATAAACTAGTTTGTATCTGTATAACATAGCTAGGTGGCTCAGTGGATAGAACACCAGGCCTCCAGTCAGAAAGATTCATCTTCCTGAGTTAAAATCTAGCCTCAGACACTTAGTAGCTTTGTCACCTTGGACAAGTCCCTTCACCATGTTTGGCTCATCTGTAAAATGAGCTGGAGAAGGAAAGCACAAAATATTCCAGTATCTTTGCCAAGAAAACCCCTAAAGAGATCACAAAGAGATGGACAGGACTGGAGAAAATGTTTGTATTTCCATGCATGTTTTGGTACGCAAAAACTAGTTGAATGACTTCCCTCGAGTACATTTTATTTATCCTTGTGCCTAAGGAGAAAGTAGAGTGACAATTATCACTCAAATTAATTTTTGGTTTCCATTTTTATGTTTTAAAGGTACCTAAGTAGTGACTCAGAGTGCTTTTTATATAACAAAATTTATGTTGTTTTCTCCACCCCCTCTCCACTTTGAGCTGTCTTCCCACTTGCAAGTCAGGTCT
Source organism: Gracilinanus agilis (assembly GCF_016433145.1). NCBI lineage: Eukaryota > Metazoa > Chordata > Mammalia > Didelphimorphia > Didelphidae > Gracilinanus > Gracilinanus agilis. The sequence goes on along the minus strand of NC_058136.1, from coordinate 52,368,566 downwards.
CCAGGGGAGGGGCAACTACACTCAGGTTGAAGACACTCCGTGATTCCAACTAAAACTCTGGTTTCTACAGGAAGCCTTCCCCAATCTGTCCAAACTCCAGTCCCTTCTCTCCTTAAAGTGCTTCCTATTTATCCCGTGTTTAGCTTGCTTTGTATGTATTCCTTTGAATGTTTTCTTCCCAATTAGATTGTAAGCTTCTTGAGAGCAGGTAGTGTCTTTTGCCTTTTGTTGTATATTTCTTTGCACTTGCACAGTGCCTAGCATATAGTAGGTACTTAATAAATATTTATTGATTGAATTTCTTTCAAAAGAAGATGAGTAGGGGGAAGCTGGGTAGCTCAGTGGATGGAGAGCCAGGCCTAGAGACAGGAGGTCCTAGACTCAAATCCAGCCTCAGACACTTCCCAGCTGGGTGACCCTGGGCAAGTCACTTGACCCCCATTGCCCACCCTTACCACTCTTCCACCTGGGAACCAATACACAGAAGTTAAGGGTTTTAAAAAAAAAAAAGAAGATTAGCTCATGAGGCTCTACAGGTCCATTTAACTTTAAGTCATTAAGAAGACACAATGAGTGTGATTACATAGAGGTAGAAAGGGACACACTTAGGGAACCCATGTGGAGAAGGCATCTTCCCACCTCCAGAGCTCCAGGTACCTCCAAGGTAGAGGCCTCACCTGGGGTCCCTGGTCCTACTCCTTTCCACAACTCCATTCCTGAAGTCCATGACTAACTTTCCGTAGGTTCACAAAGTTCCTCCTGTTTCTAGCCTGGACTGACTTGACTCTACTCCTGTGGCTGCCCTCTGCTTGGCGCATGGATCCTCCTTTGCTTATTGGTTCTCTTTTCGACTCACAACCGCCCTCGAACTCTGAGGCATCTTCTGTTTGACTCAGTGGCTAGTGGATCCTTTGGCTAGAACGTGACTGGCCACTCGCAGACTCCATGAGGTCTCGGAAAGGAGAGGCAGGATGAAGAGATGGCTCTCCACTTTGAGAAGTTTGACAACAGGGCTGGCAGCAATTCCCTTGATGAGGCATATTCTGAAGCACACATTGAAAAGAAATCTTTGTATGCTCTTTCTTAAGCCAGGACTGGTCATGCTAAGAATGAGAGAACTAGGACCCGGCCGCCATTCTGTTCGGAGGGCTCGGTATTCCTCTGCTGGTTTTTATTGCTTTCTCGCTTGACTTGACATTTTCTTGTGAGTAAAGTATAATACCCCCAATGTGTTGTTCTCAGTCGGGTCTACAAAGGGAAAAGTCATTCAATAAACATAATAAAGAGGTAAAGGAAAATAGTAGAAGGCAGGCCACTGTCGATCTAGGGCTGAGTGTTCTTTCTCACTTTGATTAAAACTGCATGTACTGATGCAATGGAAGAAGGTGCACTCGGAAAACAGGAGACGGGGCTACTTAGAAGCATCGTGAGCTTCTCCGGGTGCCAGGATTGAGTGAGGAAAGAGAATCACAGACCCAGGGGCCAGGTGAGACCTTAGAGACTAGCTGGTCCAGCCCCATCGCTTTATACTGAAGGACTGTGAGCCCCTGGGAGAAGAAGAGGAGCTGCCCCAGTCACACCGGGAGTGAGTCCCGGCCCTGGGACTCCAGGGTAGCGTTTCTGACCACAGAACAGCAACTCAGATCCAAAGGGCTTTCCCCTCTGGCCAAATCTATCTGGGGCAACTAGGAATTTGCCCCAGGCTGCCAAAATGAAAGAACTTTGAGAAAATCTAGCTCTCTCCCTTCTTTGCAGAGATGGGAAGCGTTGTACATTCTGCCAGATCTGATTAATATGTGGAGTCGTTTTACTGAAATTCCTTTTTCTCCCTTTCTTTTTTTTATTCTGTACTATAAGGAATAGTTCACAGGGCAGGAGAGAGAGATACATTCAGACATGAACATGATGCAAAAACCCATTCAAGAAACACTCAAGGGGCAGCTGGGTAGCTCAGTGGATGGAGAGTCAGGCCTAGAGACGGGAGGTCCTGGGTTCAAATCCGACCTCAGACACTTCCCAGCTGGGTGACCCTGGGCAAGTCACTTGACCCCCATGGCCCACCCTGACCACTCTTCCACCTATGAGACAATACACCGAAAGTACAAGGGTTTAAAAAAAAAGAAACACTCAACCCAAAGTGACATCAGAGGTCTAGATTCCCCCAGAAAGTTTAGGCTAGAAATCAGTAGGAGTAGAAAGAAAATGCCTGATTGGGTAGGGTAGAGAAGCAGCCCTCCAGCATGAGCATAGGCGTGGAGGTAGAAATGAGCACGGCGTGTGTGCATAGGTTGTGCGATTCTCCAGGAGATGCTCTTCAGTTTTTAGAAACACTGTCAAGGAGGTTTGCAGTTTGTAATTTAGAAAGATTGAAACGGGTTGGTTTGGGGGGGCGGAGGGCGGGCTTGGCTCTCTCTGATAGACCTGGAAAATTTTTACATTCTTTTGCTAAATTAAGCTTGCTTGCATTTTGCATTTATTAGCTAGGACTGGCTACTGTTTGGAAATGAAGTCTAGCTGAGCCCAGGAATATTGGCAAAGGGGGAACAGCTGTGCCTAGAAGGCAGCAGAGTGCACGCACAGCTGTCTGCAGCTGCCGCTTGTGCCCTGACCTTATTTAAAATGCATCAGGCTATGCCCATGATACAGGTGACGTGGAAAGGGAAGGCAGCGGCTCAAAGTGTGGCAAAAGTGTCCCGAGGCCAAATGGTCCAGCAGCAAAGAATGCCGAAGGAGGAAGGGGTTGGGCATGGGAATAGTCGAGAGAGCCACTGAAGCTGTGAGGATGATGCCATGGCCACAGAGTGAACCCTCGGAGGCCAGAGGAGTCACACCAGGATTACATCCTCGTCTTGCCCCTCTTGGCCCTCACTTCTCACATGCTTGTGCACACCCGAGCATACCTGTGCAAACTTACACACATTCTTGTACACTCATGCACTCTCACATATTCATGAACATTTGTACAGCTGCACACACTCACATGCATCCATGCACATGCTTGCACACTCACATGCTCATATGCAGTCTCATACATTGCTCATGCAAAGTGTTGCACACTCATCCACACTTGAACTCACTCACACATGCCCATGCAAACTCATGCACTCACATATTTGCATACACATGCTCATGCACAGTCATATGCATTTATGCACAGTTTTGCACATTGCTAATGCAGATCTTCACAAGTCATTCACATGCTTACACATACTCTTACACGATCACCCACAATCACATATTTGCACACACATGCTCCCACTTTCACATGTTCTTATATTCATGTTCTAACAATTGCACACTCCTATACTCTAACATGCTTGCATAGTCTCACATTACTCATGGATAGTTTTGCATAATCTCTTACACTCAAATATGTGCACACACACTCTTGTACACTCACACACATCCATGCACTCTCTCACACACTGACATGCTCACATACACTTGCATACATTCACATATGCTCATGTATTCACACACACTCATGCAGACCTTTGCACAGTCACACACTCACACTGTTACACATACACACTTATACACACCATCAAAAACTTGCACATGCTCACATACTTATGCAAACTTGTACACACTCATGCATGATCGCACATACTCCTGCATATCCCTGCAATGCACACTTTCTTGAATTCATGCACACTTTTACATACTCTCATGCTCAAGCAAAATCTCACACACTGCTAACACAGAGCCTTGCACAATCACACTCACACAACCCACGAATGCACACACTCATGCAGACTCATACTCTCTTGCACACACACACTGTCTCACATGCTCATGCACACTTGAACACGCTCACTTATGCACTCTCTCACATACTCACACATGCTCATGTTACTTGCACACAGTCACTCATGCTCATGCACAGTCTCACACATTGCTCATGGAAACCTTCACTCACTCACTTGATCACACACATTCATGTTCAGTCTTATACCCTAACACACAGTCATGTACATTCACCCACTCTTGTATGCTTGTACACTCTTACATGTTCACTCACTTATGCACATTTACACACCCATGCTTGTACACGGTCTCACACACACTCTTGTATAAGCACTCATACACACACTCTTACACTCACAGATACACTCACTAACACATGCACAGAAACTTATACACACAACACACACTGATGCACACACAAACATACAAATACACGTATGCACTGTCACAGTATCTTCTGCACTGATGCAGTAACACACAAACACAGACACATAAATACTTCTGCACTAGCACATATATTCACAAAACACACATAGAATACACACGTATACAAAATACTCACACACACATGCATCCCACTCACATATTCTCACACATATACTCTCATCCAGTCATGCACACTCACACTCTGACACATACGTGCTCTCAGATGCACCATTACACTCACACACTGACAGACACATATAAACACACACATACATATACCCACAGATACACATATCACACCCACATTATCACACCCCCACTCTAAGATACTTCTATACACACATACACACACAGTCATACACACACACATACACACACATACATACCCACACACAGTTCACAGCATCTAGGCCAGCACGGAAGTGCAATACTAACTAAATCACTTCCTATCTTTTAGCTCGTTTGAACTTCACAACAGTCTTCATGACATTGTCAGGTATTATCTCCATTTTACCTCTGAGGAAATTGGGGCTCAGAAAGTTAAAGCAGTTTGACCCTGATCACACAGCTATTAGGGGTAAGAGACAGCGTTTGAACCCAAGACATCTGGACACTAAAGTCTAGCCCTCAGTCAGGTCAGCCATGCTGCTGATGTCACCATGACAAAGAAAGAGAGCCACCAACGGGATCGGCATGCAATGAGCATCTTCTGACTGCTTCTTCTAGTTTCTACTTCAGGAAGAGGGCCAAGGGATGAGTTAGGGTGTGATTGTATGTAAGGGATCCCTCATGCCTTGACCCTTTTGCTCCCTGACTTTATCTCCTTCCAAGTCCTGTGGTTGAGCTGGAGAGGACAGTTAGAAGCAGTATACATAGAAAGAGGGTATGAGTTGACTGTATCCCCCCCAAAAAACAAAATTATGGGGTATATAAGAAGAATGCACTGAGAGAAGGCAGAAGAGAAACATAGGATGGGGTAAATTATCTTACATAAAGGAGATGCAAAAGAGCTTTCACAGTGGAGAAGAAAATGAGGATTATGCGTGAACCTTACTCTCATTAGAACTGAGGATAGAAATCTGTCTTAGCCTACAGTGATGTTGGGGGAGACGAGCAAAGGGAAGGAGGCGATGGTCAGAAGCGAAGCACTTTTGAGGAGGAATGGGGGAGGAAGTGGGTGCGAGAATTTGCAACTCAACATTTTGTAAAATGTACGTTAAAAATTGTTTTTACATATGATTTGGGGGGAAAAACGAAATAGGAAGAAGAGACTTTTTAGGATATCCACAGATTTCCACCTCAGCATCCTATTGAAGAAGTCTTCCTTGCTAACAGGAATTAATCAGAGTATATCTGTGCCTGTTCTAAAGTGTGCATGTACATGTGCATTGGTGTGTATCTTTGGGGGTGGGGGAGGATCCCCATGTCATGAATCCTTAAGGGTTGTTTGATTCATATTACCTGTCCTCTCTTGATAGAACTCACATAAAATATATATACATATATACACATATACATATATATACATATTTATATTTATATGTATATGCTGTCAGTCTTTTCTTGATCTTCGAGGGCATGTCCAATAGCTCTTGCAATTTGTGTTTCTGCCTCCCAAATACTAACCAGATAAATATAGCCAGTACTATGTTCCGCCCTTATAATCTGCTTTGAAATATAGCATATTTTAAATGGCAGAGAACTTAGACACTCTTCTACAACTGAAGTGGGTCATTGGGTTGCAAAGCCAGCCCAATCCAGTCATCTCTGCTATTGCATATGAATTAAGGAGCCCTTGCTAGAGTTTCCCTTATTGGTAACAGGAAGGGTATGACATTGGGAGCTTGTGGAAAGAACCCCCTACCTCCTCCTTTCCTTAACAAAATCAGTTCGTAGTCCCTTGTGGGTGGGTGGGTGGGGGGAATCAGCTCTGTCTCCTACCTTCTCTTAGACAGAAATACCTGACCTGAATAAATTAAACTCCCATCTAAAGGCACCTAATAATAATAAACTATTTTTTCAGTCTGTGTTATTGTCAGTACCATTTCCAATGAACAACACTCGCTTTCAGAATATTTGAATTTCCATGTGTTGAAAATGGGGAAGCGTGACACAGTTCCATTCCCATGGGAGCTGTGCTCAGAGCTCATTTGAGCTGTGACCTGCTTAAGCTGCCAAGGACTGTTAGTATTTTTGTAGGATCTTTAAAATGGAGATCCAGAATGAAGGACAAAGCATCACAATCAGACCTTTCCCCCCTCCCTCTGCAGCAAAAGAAAAAGACAGAGGAAGTGGAATTTTTCATAGAATAGTATGTCCCAATCCCCCCGCCCATCACATACACATATCATATCAGATCTCCTTATTAGGGAAACCTTGTCTGGAAAATGACTTTTTTTCCCCAATAGAAATTGTTCTATGCAAATGATGCATCTGGAATCCTGGAGTTCTGGCTGGCAGCGGCTACAGGATTTAGCATCTGTGAATGTAGGAAACCAAGTATAAAATTCTGCTGTATATATGCTAGTTGATGTGAGCTCCTTGGTGGAGAAGAGATTGTGACTTTGTAAGAATGGCCACGGCAAGTTTGTGAATGGAAATGGGTTTTAATGGGCCTTGGGACAAACTTTGAAATAGTCATATTTCTGTTTAAAGGGAATGGTCAGCAGTAGGTGAGCCTCTCGAGTTGTTGCTTTGCATTGATTTCCATAAGAGAAATGAAGAAGAAAGAAGGGCTTTAAATATGGTGCACCAAATGAGCAGTGGGGTCCAACCCCAAACCGAAGGATGCATTTTCATGCTAGTCAATTAAGAAGATGACAGTCATGATGCTGATATAGAGGGCGAGACCTTGGTGAGGAGTCCGTGTCCATAGCCTCAGTAACTAAGGCAACAAGCATATAAAGACAAAATTATATTGTAAAATCAATAAATGCTAAAAAAGTTATGAAGCACCTTTTATGTATAAGGCACTGAATTAAAGAGTGCAGACTTTTTTTTTAATTGCCTTCACAGAGTTTTGAGTCAACTGGGCATTATGATTTACAAAAATAAGTACATTAGAAGTGCATACGTGCATGTAATGCACATGTATGTGCCATGCATCTACATGTGTATGTATGCATCTACGTATATACACGCAAACATCAAACAGGACTGGCGAGTAAGGGTCCCGTCTTCATTATATGCTCAGATTTGCCCTACTTGGAGGGTTATATGGAGCATGTGTAATATTCTGTTCCTTTTGCCAATCCAGCATATGGAGATTAGTGACCCAACATATCACCAAGGGACTAAGGGGCTCCTGCTATATGATGAGGAGTTTTCTGGCTAGCTGAGGAGTCATAAGGACAGATTACTGCATGAAGGCAGAAATGCATGTGTATACGACAGTCTCGATGTGACCCTCCTTTGACTCCTATACTTTTCCTTAAGGGATGTGATTGAGGCAAGAACAGCTGTTAGCCACCATATTAGGAGAGGGGCAATGGCTGCTCCATTCTTCTCATTATCTAATATCCTCGTCGTCATGATACCTCTCTTTCTTTTCTTTCCTTTTTTTCTTGACCTTAGTTAAATGAATATTCTGAGAGGTGAGAACCCAGGCTCAGGTAAGACCAGATCTTTCAGAGATATCAAAGAATTCTGACTATTCTTCAGACAGTAGCAACAGAGTAGAGTTGAGCAGGGGAGTGAGATCAGTTGCTGATGAAATGCCCTGGTCAACTTGGTGGGTCTCAAAAAGAGAAAAGGACCCCCAGGGTCAGGAATTGCAAGGTCCTCAGCCTTGTGTGTTCCCTACATATGTATCCAAGTCACTTTGTGCTCAAAATTCAAACCTTCTTTCCTCAGGTATTAAGTATATACAGAGGGAAAATATACATCTAAAGTCACTTCAAGCTCTTATATTCTTTGTACATTCTGCTTATGTTCATGAAAAGTGGCAGCCACAGGTGGAATTTCCTTTACTTTCAAGTTTGGCTCTTTTACCTTGTATGGATTATGTTTTTGTGATTTCTATCCTTGTTATTCCTTCTCAATAAATGTACCTTATAAAGGCCAATTGATGACAATTGGTTGCTTGACACTGAGAATCACACTGTGTGGAGACACATGGGCACAACTAGAATCCCCACCTCTTCAGAGTCATCCCCTAGGACTATGTTGGTGAACCTATGGAAATGCGGGCCAGAGGAGCCTGTACTCCTCCCCATCTCCACTGCACCTGAGGACATTTCTCATATCACCTGCCCCTCTGCCCAGCAGCCCAATGGGAGCACTTCCTCCCTCACCTGTGTGGGATAAGGGGGTGGCTCACATGCATGTGAGTGTTGAAGTTTGGGCATTCGGCCTCTAAAATGTTTGTCATCACTGCCCTAGAATCCTGAAAGAAAAACACAGTCAATCACTCTCTGGAGTCCATCCTGCCAATGCATGTGGGAATTGGGAGGGTGAGCCCACACGGGCTGCTATATGCAAAACATTACAAAGAAATTTCAGTAACAAAGGAACATTAACAACTGTGGGATCAAGAAGGCCTCAGCTAGATAGATGGTACATGATCTTAGAGTGGAAGGAAGTTAGGAATATTAAGAGGCAGAAGTTAGCAGGGTGTATGTTCTAGACACAGGATTCATGGAGGCAGAAGATAAAATGAGTTAGGATCTATTAATACCAACTAGATTGGAAGTGAAAGTGTGGGAAGGGAAGATATATGGAATGAGACTAGGCTGATAAGTAGGAGTCACGTTATGAAAGGACTTTGAATGCCAGAAAGAAGATAGGCAAAGAACCTGAGATTTCTTCAGTTTGATAAAGTTCTTCTAACAAACATCTATGACTTAGTAGGTAAGTCCTATGGAATTTCCCGAGACTCATAGAGGTTAAATGATTTCTCTTGAGTCATAAAGCTAGTATGAAAGGCTGAATTTGCACCCACTTCTTCCTGACTTCAAGCATAGCACTCTATCTCTTGTGCTACCATGTCAGCTAAGAATAAGGGAAAATATATTCAGTCATAGCAATAATGTACAATGATCAACTGAGAAGGCAAGGATCCAGGACAATTTCAAGAGATTCATGACCAAAAAAAGGATATCTATTGCCATAGAAGGAATACACAGAGTCTGGGTACAAATTGAAACATACTATTCTTTACTTTATTTCTTCCATGAATTTTTCTCTAGTGTAAGCAAAATGTGTCTTCATTTACAACATGACAAACATGGAAATATGTATTATATGGTAATATGTGTACAACCTGTATCATATTACCTGCCTTCATGGGGAGGTTGGAGGGGTGAGAAGAAGAAAGAAAATATGGATTGCAAAATATCAGAAAATGAATATAAAAAATTATAGTGACATTTAATCTGGAAAAATTATTATAATAATAAAAAGAAAATACTTTGGGAGAGGAGAAATAGAGACAGCAAAGAGTTTGGGGGATTTTGAAAGGATCTGGGTCTATTTGAAGCATTTACTCTTGTCAGTGTTTGCGTGGCAATATGTTTGTGGGAGGGAGTGAAGGAGGAAAGAGGAAGTGATTTGCTAAATGATTGATTTACCTCTAAGCTTGCTTTCAGCTCTCAAATGCTTTATATGTTCTGCATATGCTCATGAAAAGTGTCACTCCCATGTACCATTTCTCTTTTTTTAGTTTTGGTCTAAAGGAAGAAAGACCAAAAAACTACTGGGGTGGGGGCTCTAATTTGCTACATTAATGATTCTCTTCAGGGTTGGAAGTACCTTGGCCACACCTGCATCTATGGATGTAATTCATAGCCAGTCACATTTGGTATAAGAGTTCAGAGGAGGGAGAAGGACGACTAAGATGAAAAACAAAAGGAGTTGCTGACCAACAGTGTGATTGTGGGCAGCTGTCTGGGCTTGGGGCTCCTCATCTGGAAGATGAGATGATTTCATCTCACTAATACTTAGAAAGCCAGGATCCTATGACCCTATACTTTAGCATTTCATCATGTCACCACAGACTGGCTGAGTGTATACATTTGTGTTTGTTGGGGTTTTATTGTTGTTAAAATAAAGACGAGACATCTGTGAGCCTAACTCTTGGACAAAGCCAGTGTTAGGGATTGTATTTGACATTTTCCATCGGTTTGACCAAATGGGCAGCTTTATGAATCCTGGCTAAGCGAATTCTGCATGAATTATTGTCCATTCCTGTTTGTGGCAGCAATGTGAGGTAACATAATGTGAGTCTCATTAGGGATCTAGAGAGTATGAGATTATCCAGTTGACTGTGTTGCAGGATGATTGACATCCAGAAGAAAGACCAAAGGGTTATTGGTTTTCTTTTCTCAAAACTTATCAAGTATACTTGAAAGGAGAGTCATCAATAACCTGTTCGGTGTCATTGTGAATTAAATACTACTGACTGTGAAGTCAAGGGACAGGGGTTCAAATCCCACCTATGATACTTATTACCTCTGTGTGCCTCAAACAGATCACTTAATCGTTTTTTAGTTTCCATTTCCTCATTCGTAAAGGATTGTACTAAATCATCTCTGGGGTCCCCTTCTATTCCTAAATCAACCATCTCCATTTAGGATATTTGAGCTGTTACTACATCATTAGTAAATAACCCATTAGCAAACATTAGACATGACTGAGCAGCTCTTGTAAGGGATGTGAAAGTCTCATGCCATGATGGGTCTAAAATGGGCAAAAAAGTTCTGGAAGCAGTATCTGGTGATTGTACAGCTTTTATAGCCGTAAGCCTGATTTTCATGTTTGGGAATAAATAAGTAGAATTTCTTATTCAAGCCTCATAGAATGGGAAGTAGACCAAGTATGGGAAACTCTCCACCACCACGCCCCCCCCCCCAGAAGCAAACCCCTCTCCCGAGGCAGGGTGGTGCTTCCTTTGTGATTTATAGTGTCATAGAGTCTCCTAGTGCACTGACAACTGAAGCGATCACATAGCCAGGATGAGTCAGAGATAGGATTTGAACCCAGACCTTCCTAGCTCCAAGTCCACCTTGTTATCCATTGCACTAGGCTTCCTCTCTTTAGAATCATAGGATCATGTATTCAGAGTCAAAAGGGACAAGCCCTCTCATTTTGCAAATCAGGAAACTGAGTCTCTTCACCTAGGGGCTAAGCAACTTGCCCAAAGTCACCCAGGTAGTAAGTGACGGATCTGGGATTAGAAAGCAGACCTGTTGACTCCAAATCTAAGTGGAGATAAGGAGATCAGTTTCCTTATTGTTTTTATAGCAGCACTACTTAGCACAGTGAATGGCTCAGAGTAGGCATTTCATTAATGCACATCAATTAATCCAGTGTTCTTTCCTCTGTACCGTGCTGTCAAGTTAAAAATGGTGTGAGTGTGTGTTCTGCTTCTCCACTGGGCCTATTTTTCAGGCCAAGGTTGCCATACTTCAAAACTGACTGCTCGGAGAAAGAATGCTACTGTAAAACCAAATTGAGCTCAAGCTCTGAGGTCCCTGCTACCTCCACCTATTTGCATGCTACATGGATATGTTAGGGATCTGTGATTCTGTCAGTATGAAGGGATCATGGAGATTCATTGTCAGAAGCGGGGTTCGGTCCAAGGTCTTTCTGTGCCTTAATTATTTTATGAGTAAGTAGATAGAGAGAGAGGGAGATGGATGCATATATAGGCATACATAGATCAAGAGATACAGATGTATCAGCCAAAATTGTAAACATGCACAAAACGTACCTTATCCCTTATTCCTAAATAAACTGCCCAAAGCCACGATTGGCAGTCTACTAGAGGAACAATTAATTTGGGAAACAAGAAATGATAAGATAAAATATTTTGTTGTGACAGAATATATGATATGATTGGTTTCTGTTCTCAAATCAAAGGCGATTCCATCCAAAGGCTATTGTTTGTCTCTCTGATTCCGTGAGAATCTATTGAAAAGGTCTTTTTGTCTTTACATTTTAAGAAGAATCGGTTGAATTATGCTGACATAAAATGAAATAGGTGTGACTGATTCCTGATTTCTTTTTTCACTTAATTGATGTGAGGAATAAATCAAGCAAGTGTTTGTGGTCTGTGTGTGCACAGTATGCATCAGATTGGTGTTCAGGATGGGCCTGACTCTTCCACTTAATACCTGTGTGACTTTGGATAAGTCACTTTACTTGTCTGGGCCTTAGATTCCTCATCTGAAAAATGAGGGTGACTAGGGCTCCTATGTCCCCGAGGTCCCTATCATTTCTGTCATCTGACCCTATCAACATACTGATAGCTGGTGTTGAGTTCAAATGATTGTTCAACATTATGTGGGGAACAAACTAGAGGTATTTGAGGATGGGGACATTACTAATGCTTATTTCTCTGTGCTCCTACTATGGCTAGGAAAGGGAAAGATTTTACCGTTGTTAATTTGCTGAATAAAACATGAGACAGAAATAATTGCGTGACTTTGGATCAGTCACTTAACATTCTCAGGCCTCTGTCTTCTTATTTGGAAAAGGGTGACTCAGAACCAGATGGACACTGAAGGAACTTTCGATTCCAGCTCTATTACTTCTAAGGTTCCATTTTGTTTTCTGGGGGAAACAGGCAAAGTTGTGACTTCATTTCAGCAGTGAGGTCACTCCTTCCACCAGTGCTGATCAGTACCTCTTTAGCTTTTATCCTGCCTTCACAAGTTGTCTGGGCTTGCCTTGGCCTCTGGTATCACAGAGCCAGTTTGGGTCAAAGGTGGCACTTGAACCCAGGACTTCCTGACTCTGAGGCCAAATCCTTTCTCCCCTTTACCACACTGCCTCTAATTTCCCCAGCCCTGTGGAGATTCATTGTAATTCTTCTGCCCCTTCCAGGACCCAACACAGCAGCAATGCTCCGGGGTAGTCCTGAGTTGAAAGTGGCGAACCCTTTGTAGCTGTTCTCTTTGGCCATTCCCGTGTATACATAGCATAACCCAGGTGTCTTCTGGAAGCCCTACAATTATGGCTACTTCTAAAATAGCCTGCCTGAAAAGATAGCCCTTCCATGTACTGCTGGAGAGTGAGTCAGCATTAAAGGAGGCTAGTACCATTCTGTAACCATGGTGACAGAGAAGTATTATCCAAAAGAAAAAGAAAAAAAGAAAAGGCTTGTGGACCTATAAAAGAGCATTTGAAAAACTGATGGATATCTTTTCCCAGTCTGTGGGATAGAAGCAGCACATTTATGCATGTGAACTTCAGGAGACTGCTGAGGTGATACGAGAATGTCATTAAATATCCAATCTGGAGGTTTGGCCCCCAGGATCTTCCGGTGATTTGTTGTCCTCTTCCGGGAAGGGTAGATGGCCACCTCTAATCAAACGAGCCTTCTCTCAGATGAGGGCCTGCTATGTTGGTTCCTCCAGTTCTATCTGACGTTTTTGCTTGAGATTTGAGAAATGTTCCGTGGGAAAAGGGACAATATACATGTCTTGGTGACCACATGTGTGTGTGTGGGGGGGGGGGGGCGATTCCTTAGAGCTGTAAAATCTGTGATTCCACGTGATTTGTGGCAAATTAAAATTGCATTAGTCCTATTTTCTCCTAATTTTTCCTCAACCTCTGATTTTAAAAGCCCTTTCTAAGCTTTTCCTGGAGTTCTTTTTAGAGTTGTAACTATTTTAAAGTTTACTTTGAGACTTTGGCAGTAGCTATTTTGGCTTCAGCAGCTTCTTCTAAGTTTGTACCCTAAGCTTCCCTATCACCATAATATCTATCTGTCATTGTGGTTTTTCTCTTTTGCTTGCTCTTTTATTATGGCCTATTTTTTTGGCTGAACTATATGTCAGAGTCAGGCTCTGCCCCAGGCTATTAATGCCATCAGGTGCTTCTCTTGGCCCCTGAGTCATGACCAAGGATCTTAGCACTGCTGCCATTGAAAAATGCTCTCATGGGGGCAGCTGGGTAGCTCAGTGGATTGAGAGCCAAGCCTGGAGACGGGAGGTCCTAGGTTCAAATCTGGCCTCAGACACTTCCCAGCTGTGTGACCCTGGGCAAGTCATAACCCCCGTTGCCTAGCCCTTACCGCTCTTCTGCCTTTGAAGGCCAAAGGTGAAAGGTAAGGGTTAAAAAAAAAAAAGGAAAATGCTCTCATCCCATCTGGTCCCTCAAGTGGTTGCAAGCTTCCGGTCAGCCCTCTGCCCTGGAACCAAAATCAAGGACTTAAGCTCTCTTTGGAGTAACTTCAGCCAGCAGGGCCCTGAGCACTCACAAGGGTGTATTCAATCCTCTTCACTCCTAGCCATAGCCTGCAACCAAGTCTGGTCAGCTCACCTGTAGCACATATCCAGCGCTAGAGGAGGCTACCCCCACCCCGCCCCCATCTTCTCTTGATCAGCCACTCAACCCTACATCTGTGAGGTAAAAGTTCCCAAAGTCACTGCTGCCCCCCAGATCTTGAGCCTTGGTGTTTATTTATAGGGTAGACTCTTCTGGAGTCCCTTCACAGAGGCCAGCCCACCTCCCCAGAGATCAAAGCTTTCCTAATGTCCAACCGAGTTCTCTTAGGATACACAGCTTGCTTTATCTTGACTTTCTTTCTTTCTCTTTAAAATGAACTCCAAGGCATTGTTTTAAATTATTTGTGGGGGAATTGAGAGGACCAGATAATATTTCCTGCCTTATTCCACCATCTTCCAATAATCCTGGACTTGGTATTCTAAATGAACTTTGCAATTAGTTTGTATACAGTATTTCCATAAAATATCCCCTCGAGGTTTAATGCTTAATGCAGAGTAACTTAGATAGAATCATCATTTTTATTATTATGAGCTGAGACAACCAAGGACACAAAGAGATCTCCAGTTTTATAAGGTTTATTCAATTCTTTCAGTCATTTTTTGTAATTGCAACTATACAGACCTCGAGTATGCCTAATTACAAGGTGTTCTATGAGTTTTGTAGTTATTTTCATTGTGATTTCCTCTCTGCTATCCAGTTATAGATTTTGTCAGGACAATATGGAGATACTGTAGACTTGTATCACATTCCTTCACTGAAACAATTCCTTTTCTCATTTATTTCCTTTACCAATTCTTTTTGATTTTCCAAGCAAACCACAATGTGATCAGTCCATAGTGATAGTTCTGTCTCCTCTTTGCCTCCTTCATGCCTTTAATTTCTTTCTTTTTTTCTCATCTCAATTGCTAGAATTATGTAAAAACTCAACAGAATTTTCCTCTTGTATTTTTTGAGAGAAACTCTAGTGTTTCCCCATTCCATGTAATGCTAGCTTTGAGTTTTAGTTAGAAACTTTTTAATCATGTAAATTCTTTTTAGGGTTTTTGGCAAAAATTAGTGTTATGTTTTGTCAAAGCTATTTTTCTGCATCACTGATGTAATCATGTGGTTTGAGCTGTTTTGTTTTTAATATGATTAATTATGTTAATTGTTTTCCTAATGTTGAACCATC
This sequence comes from Gracilinanus agilis, assembly GCF_016433145.1. Lineage (NCBI taxonomy): Eukaryota > Metazoa > Chordata > Mammalia > Didelphimorphia > Didelphidae > Gracilinanus > Gracilinanus agilis. The sequence goes on along the minus strand of NC_058136.1, from coordinate 52,352,992 downwards.
CTTGCATCTCTGGTAAAAAGCCAACCTGATAAAAGTGGATAATTTTTTTTGGATCTCTTGCTGTAGTCTTTTTGCCAAGATGTTATTTAAAATTTTTGAATTGATATTCATTAATTATATTTGCCTATAGTTTTTTCCCCTTGCTTTTGCTTTCCCTGGTTTAGAGATTGATCTCATAACAGTGGTTCAGTAGAATGCTTTCTCAATTTCTGAAAATAATTTGTTTGGTGTAGGCGTTAATTATTCTTTAAAAGTTTGACAAAATTTTCCTCTAAGTCCATCTGGACCAAGGTTTCTTTTTCTTTGGAAGTTCCTTTATGGAAAATTCCATTTCTGTTTCTAATATTATGTTATGTAAGAGATGTTTTGTGTTCTGTTAATTTGGGTATTTGGTGGGTTTTGGGATAAGTAATCCCCTCTTTTAATTATCATTTTCTCTATTACTATGTTTAAGGGTGGTGTTGGAACCACCTCCCACCTCCTTTTAGCTCTGATACTTGAAATCTGTACCATTAGGCTGTGAACCTGGCATGTAGCCAAGGATATCTTTAAAGGTTTTTCTAGAAAAATGGAGGGTATGATTTTCTAGTACACCCTTGTGAAGGAACCACCTTAGCGGGGGAGAGGGACATGGGAAGGCCTCTACCTCTGCTTCTTCCTCTGCCTTGAATTCAGCCTAAACAAGTCTCCTTCCCTTATTCCTCTCCCCTACCTCCACTGACTGGAGGAACAGGTTGTTTCAGCTTTGTAGGGCTCGGAGAATATTGGACTTCCTATCTTCCTATTGGTGTCTCAAACTGTAACCCCAGATCATCTAGCAGTAGTGATGAATTATTAGGAATCAAAGACAGACTGAACCCCAGTAAAGAGATTATACTATACCTAAGGGAAAATGTTTGGGGTATCCCATGAATGGGAAAAAAGAGCTTCCAGAAAGCAGGAGCTGTGAGTTACACAAGATATGCTCTCCAAGCTTGAACCCATACTCCTCTAGACTTTGTATGTACTTATAGAACAATATGTCACAGTCTTTTTGGGGTGGGGAGAGATGTTATATATCACTGATTTTAATGTGTCACCTTAGTAAATACCCTTTTCTAAAGGTTTCTTAAGGCAGTTGATATAATTCTCAAAAGATAATCTTAGATGGAAAAGCAATGGGAGTTGGAGATCATTACAATAAAGAATTATTCCTGACACCTCAATTACCCCTGAAATCCTGAAGGGGAAATGTGACTAAGCTCTGCTCATCCAATTTCTTTGGAAGACAGAGTTGGAATAAACATCTTCAGAGCTTATATAGCTTATATCCAACTCCCTCACCTAACAGATGAAGAATCTAAGACACAGAGAAGTCAGAAGACTGACATACTCAGGATCATATTTACTAAGCAGGATTCAAACTCAAGTCTTCTTGATTCCAAGTTCAACTCTATTCAATAGGTCACATAGCTCTCTTATAAAGGAGAGTTGGTAATGACTTGCCCAGGACCACACAGTCAGGATGTGACAGAAGTGATACTTGAACCCAAAGCTCTCAGGTTTTGAGGACAGACTTCTATCCATTATGCCATACTATTTCTAAGAGTTCTTATTTTTCTTTTTATTTCTCCTATTTGTTATGATTTTACTTTTTTTGGTAATTTTTTTGTACTCACCCTAGTCTACCCTCCAAATCTAACTCATCTGTTATATTCTCAGGTTCAAGGTCAATGAACAAGCATTTATTAAGTTATTACTATGTGCCACCACAACACTAAATATTGAGAACACAAAGAAAGATGAGAACAGTCTCTGTCCTTAAGAAATCTACATGATAATGGAAAAGACACCATGTCAATAACTAGTTCTGTGCTTGTATAATCTCCAATTGTCAGTGACTGTTGTATGATAGTAATAAATGAAACAAAAATGAATAAAAGGAGCAGAAATATTTGCATCCTTTGATGGATCTGTGTGATCTCATTGATCCAAGTCATGAATTCAGCAACAAAAATCATAATTCCCTGCTGGGCCATCCTTTGTAACTCTTTAGTAAATCTCCCCCAGAAGTCCACCCACTACACTGGAGCTCTATCTGGTTGGCTTGCCATTGCACAGATGCCAATGGAATATGCAGGATTTCCACTGGTTCTTTTTTCCTCTGCCCACACAAGTAGTCAACCTTCTTTTCCAGTGCTGCATCCCTCCAATGGTCTCCTTATACCACTTCTCATGTACAACTCAGTACAATACAGTTGTTACTGGTTTGTAGCTTGCCCATAGCAGTTCTCTTCTCTCTATTACAATTCAGTCACAAGTCAGTCCCCCAACACTTTATCTGCAATCATTTCTAGATAATCACTTCATTTTTTTCTTGTTTACACCTGGTTCATTCTTTGATTTAATTGATTAACTTAATGCAGAGTCCAGGTAAGCTTCACTCATACTTAAATGAGGAAACTGAGTCCAGGAAAAAGAAGACTTTCTTTTTACCCCTAAAGGACACATAGTGGCACTCAAGCCTAGAGTTCAGGTCTTTTGGCTCTCATTCAGTACTGTACATAGTATGCTATTAGGCTAAACCACCAGAAAAAATATTTCCTGGGACAGGAAACGATGGATAGTTAGATGTTGATGAAGTTGATGATGTTGATGCTATGGATGATGATGTTGTTGTTGATGCTACTGTTCATGGTGATGATTTTGTTGTTGATGTCAGTGGTGATGATGTTGGTGATTGTGATGATGATGATGATGTTATTGATGATGTCAATGATGATTGTGATGATGATGATGATGTCAATGATGATGTGGATGATGATGTCAAAATTGATGATGGTGATAATGTTGGTGATGATGATGTTGGTGGTGATGATGATGATGTCAATGTTGCTGATGTTGCTGATGGTGATGATGTTGCTTTTGTTAGTGATGATGTTGTTGGTGATGAGGTTGCTTTTGATAGTGAAGATTTTGATGATGTCAATGATGGTGTTATTGGTGATGAGGTTGCTTTTGATAGCAATTATGTTGATGATGTTGGTGATGTTGGTGATGATGTTGTTGGTAATGATGTTGCTTTTGATAGTGATGGTGTTGATGATGTTGAGGGTGATGATGTTGATGATGTCTATGATGATGTTGGTGGTGATGATATTGTCAATGATGATGTTGTTGGTGATGATGTTGTTTCTTCTGCTGATGTTGGTGGTGGTGATGATATTGTTGCTGCTACTGCTGATGTTGTGGGGGATGATGTTTTTGATAGTGATGATGTTAATGATGTCGATGTTGATGATGTTGTTGATGGTGATATTGTTGGTGATTATGATGTCATGGATTATGATGTAGATATTAATGATGTTGTAGTTGATGGTGATGATGTTGATGGTGTTATGATGTTGATGTTGGTGTTGGTGTTGATGATGGTGATTGAATTTGGTGTTGGAGGTTTTCCTTCCATTTGAACCTTTCTGACCGTTATCACTATAATGATTAAAATTTTCATGGAGACTGTCTCCAACCTCTTTCAACTTTTCATATATTGGTCTTCTCCCTCCCTAACCCCATGCGCTTCTTTATGAAATATAAAATTACTCCATTTTCTTTCTTTTCCCATTTCTCTTAGTATTATACTCTTTTTTACCCATATACATCTATTTGACATTTCATCCTGTACAGTTTGTCACTGTTCCCTCTAAGTATACTTCTTAAAGCTACTATGATGATAATAACATTTTTAAGAATTGTCAATATCATCTTTTCTCATAGGAATACAATCATTTGAACTTATTGAGTCCATTAAAAAGTTCTTATTTGGTTTTTTCCATTTCTTAATTACCTTTTGGTGATTCTCTTGAGTTCTGTGTTTGGGCATCAAATTTGCTGTTTAAGTCAGGTCTTTTCTTTAGGAATACTTGGAAATCTTCTATTTTATTAAATGACCATACTTTCCCCCACAAGAATGTAGTTAATTTTTATGGGTAGTTGATTCTTGGTTGTAGATTCAGTTCCCTTGCTTTCCAGAATATCATATTCCATGCCTTCCAGTCCCTCAGTGTGGAAGCAGCCAAGTCCTTTGTTATCCTAACTGTGGTTCCATGATATCTGAATGGTTTCTTCTTAGCAGCTTGTAGTGTTGTTTCCTTGGTCTGGTAGTTCTGGAATTTGGCTATAACATTCTTGGGCACTGTCAATTGGGGATTAAAAGCAGGAGGTGATCTGTGAACTCTTTCAATCTCCACTTTTCCCTCTTGTTCAAGAATGTCAGGGCAGTTTTCTTGGATAATTTCATGTAGAATAATGTCCAGACTTTTTCTTTTGATATGATTTTCAGGTAGTCCAATAATTCTTAAATTGTCTCTTCTGGATCTATTTTCAAGGTCTGTGGTTTTATCAACGAGGTGTTTCATATTTTCCTCCATTTTTCATTCTTTTGATTTTATTTTATAGACTCTTGATGCCTTGTGAAGTAATTTGCTTTTCGTTGTTGCATTCTAATTTTTAAAAATTTTTTTTTTATTTTTTTAAAGCCCTTACCTTCCATTTTGGAGTCAATACTGTGTATTGGCTCCAAGGCAGAAGAGTGGTAAGGGTAGGCAATGGGGGTCAAGTGACTTGCCCAGGGTTACACAGCTGGGAAGAGTGTGAGGTCAGATTTGAACCTAGGACCTCCCATCTCTAGGCCTGGCTCTCAATCCACTGAGCTACCCAGCTGCTCCCAGCATTCTAATTTTTAAAGACTGAATTTTTGGCCACCCTTCTCCTTCTACTCGGTTTTTCTTTGTAGGTAATCTTTCACTTTCTTTGTCTCATTTTCAGGTTGGTCAATTCTGACTTTCAGGACACTATTTTCTTGTTTTAGTTCATATGCCTCTGTTTCCAGATGACTTATTTTGCTTGTGAAGTTCTTTTCCCAGTTGTCTTCAGCCTCTCTTAATTGTTTATTGATTTGTGCTTTGAGTTCTTCCAAAGCCCGAGTCCAATTCACTGGAGTTTCTCCAATTTTTCTTGGTGTTCCTTGGTCCTCTTCTATTAATTTGCTTTTTGTTCATTACCTGGATAGAAGTTATTGATTGTAATTTCTTTTTTCCTTTTCTGTTGTATACTCATATTTTTTTCCTTCTTTCCCCCCATCATTGGCTATAATCCTGCTCCTCTGATTATTTACTGGATCTGTGGGTTTGGGCTATTCTGTCCTGAAGGGGCTTCTTCTCTGCTCTGCTGATTGACTATATTAGGATGATGGAGTATTCATGAGCCCTGAGGTCAGATCTTCCCCAACTGGCAGAAGAGGCTGAAGGTTTAGGTCAGTGTTTCCCAAACTTTTTTGGCCTACCACCCCCTTTCCATAAAAAATATTACCTAGCCCCCTTGAAATTAATTTTTTTGAATTTTAATAGCAATTAATAGGATAGATAAATGCACGTGGCCATCACCGCCTCCTGGATCACTGCAGCACCCACCAGGGGGGCGGTATCATCCACTTTGGGAATCACTGGATTAGGTGAAGGTTTGGAGGTTTAGATAATCACTTGTTATCAGTCTAATGAAATCCAGGGCCAGTATACCTTAGTGGAGGGAGTTTCTGCCCTGAAAGTTGTCCACAGGAGTGGAATCAGGTTCAGTCCCAGCAATCACCAAATATGGTCATTAAATAGGCTGGCAAAGGAAGTAGAGGAGAATATACCAAGGGAATGAATGTAACTGACCTTTAGAAAGTTCTCAAATATGTAACTGGATTTCTTATAACAATCTAATGTGATTGATATGACAATTTTTTTACATGGCCAGAAAAGGGATTTAAAAGATACAAGAAACAAAGGATCATATTTCCTGGCATGCCAGAAAACAAGAACCTAGCTTCAAGTAAACACCTTTAAATATAGATGTTTAGGGATGTCAGTGGTATAAAACAACAACAGCAGCAACCTGGAAGTATTCAATAATAAAGGGGCAGAGTGTGAAAATTATTTTATCCTGCACAAGAGGATTCTTCTAAGACGGGGAAAATGGTATATATAAATCAAGGCTACTTGAAAATTCAACAAGACCAACCTATCAGCTGAATAACATTGTAACCAGGTTTATCTATTTTAAATTGAGATTATATTCAGTTGGAAACCACTGGAAAGCTTCAGAATTTTTCTCCAGTTGCCTGGCAAACTAGTAAAATTCTGGGTAATGATTGTTTGAGATTAATCACTAAATTTGTTAATTTTATAGTGTCTCTATACTTGAGAGTCACAGAATCACAGACTTCATAGGGAGTCCATCTGGGCCAACTTTTACCTGGCCTAGAATCCTTTTCTAATATGTTCTAAAAAGCATCATCTTGGATTTGATTGAAGACCACCTCACTTTCCAAGAATCAACTACTTACCTAAGGAACTTCTTTCCACTTTGGTATAACTCTATAGATTTTGAGCTGAATGGGACTTTAGAGGACACAGTCCAACTCCCTCTTTTAACATATGAAGTCTGTAGATATTAAGTAATTCACTCATGATTGAACGATTTAGGGTTAGAATATGTGGCCAGGCTGGGACTAGAATCTAAATCTTCCCAGAAAATATGAAGTCCAACACTCTATTCACTATGTACCTCTAGTATTGTTCCCCTTTTACACAGAATCTAAATTTCTTTTTGCAACTTCTACCCATTACTTCTAAATCTAACCTTTGTGGCCAAGTAGAACAATTCAAATCACTCTTCCACATAATGGCTCTTCATATACTTGAAGCCAGTTATCTTGTACCTTGTCCTAAGTTTCTTTAGACTAAATATCCTTAATTATTTAACTAATCCTCCCATGGTGTGGTCTTAAGGAAATGTAATCTCCTAGTTTCTCTCCTTTGTACATTTTCCAGGTTATTCTTCAGTCCTTTCCAAAATCCTCCATAATCACCGAACATTTTAGATTTACGTAGCTAGGGCAGACTACAGTAGGTCTTGCCATTTCCCTAGATCTTGAATCTTTACCTCCCTTATTATTCAATCCAAAATTGTAAATTTGCTACTTTGGTAGCCATCCTCTTGAGCTTGCACTTCATTAAAAACACTAGATCTTTTTCAGATCAGATACCTTCTTCAACTTATACTTAGGAATTGCTTTTTACTCCAACTATGAGATAATGAATGGTAATCACTACTGATTGTATAATACATTGATGTTTACAAAATACTTTATAGATTTTTGCATTGGACTTTCCCAACAACTCTGAGATAGTTGTTATTGTTATTACTATTATTATTATCATTTTACAGTGTAGTGAATTTCTAAGTTGTATTTGACTCCAAGTTCAGTGCTTTATCCATTAGAGGTAGCTCAGTGGCTTAGTGGCTAGAGCTCTGGGCCTGGAGACAGGAAAATTTGAGTAGAGATCGGACCTCAGACACTTACTAGCTGTGTGACCCAGGCAACTCACTTAGCTTCTATTTGCCTTGTTTTCTCAACTACAAAATGGGGATAATAATAGCATAGTTGATGGTATACAATAAGTGTTATGTAAATGCTTTTTTCCCTTCCCTTCCCTCTTATTACATCCCTTTGCCTCGTTCCCAATTCAGTTTTGCCTTATTGATTAATTTCCACAATTTAGCCTGTAAAACTTTTTGATCTGGTTTCTGTTATCAAAAATGTTCAGTCTCCTACATCTGCATTATCTGAAAATTTGATAGGTATGCTACCTATGCTTTCGTTCAAGTCAGTGATAAAACCAGTAAGCAGGACAAGGCCCAGCACATATATGTGGGAGAACTCTATTGAAGACTCACTAACATGTTGGCATCAACATATTAAGGACCACTATGGGGTCTGATCATTCAACTATAACAATAATATCATCCATTTTCACTCCTCATCTACCCTTATGACTTGCTGCTATTGTATAACAGAACACTACCCAGAGGTTTTTCCTATCCTAAGATATCCCAAGGCCAGACAATGAAAATATCTTTTGAGAGAGACTATCAAAGTTTAGTGCCAAGTGGCCTTGAGTTCCAGACTAACCAGGGAGGAGAGGTCTATGAAATAGTGACTTTCTCCTATTCCCCATATGGCTGTGAAAGTTGGACCTATCACACATCTCACATCTGGCTCTATGAGTAATTACATCAATTCTGTCTATGAGCTCTGCTCATCTGGGAAGTCCTGGATGGTAATTAATCTAACAGCACTTAAGCACTATTTACCATAATGGTGTGACTGGGCTACTCAATTATTACAAAACATTTGTACTGTGCTTTTGAGTGTCTTTTCATTTTACATTTTGTTTTGACACAATAGTCACTTACCCAAATAAACAACCCTCCCCTCACAGTACCTTCCCATCTAAAAATAAAGGAAGATGAATCATTTAATTCAGAGATTATGGCGCATAGTGCATGTTGCTTTCAACTCTTGTTTACAACTTGTTAACAGGAAGGAAAGCTGTGTGCTTTAGTTTTAGTCATTTGATACATATGTTGCCCATTGTATTTGAATTGAATCCTGATTCCTTTTAGTATTGCTTTCCTTTATAATACTGTAGGAAAGAGTGCCTATTGGCTTTTTCATTCTTCTCTCTGTTGGTTCAGACAAGTCTTCCCACACTTTTCAGAATTCCTCATATGTATTCATTTTTGCACAATAAGATTCCCTTATATTTCTATGCTACCATTTATTCAGCCCAATCATTGGATACGTGGTTTCTTTGCAACTTCTCCCTTTTACAAATGTGCCCTTTGGCACATATGGTACCTTGCTGGTAAGGAACAAAAGGTACGAAGAATATGGAAACTTGTCTGTCATACTTACCATTTCTTTTGCAGAACAGATTAACAAATTCCCAGTTCTAACAGCAGTGAATTACTGTCCTTATTCCCATGGCCCCTCCAACAATAACTTTCCCCATCTTTTGACATCTTTGCCACATTGATGAGTGTAAGATGAAACCTCTGAGATGTCTAATTTCCATTTCTCTTATTTTTTCCATTTGCTCTCTTTTTTTAAATTTTAATTTTGAATATTTTCCCCTAGTTACATGTTTCATGTTCTTTCCCTCTCCCCTTGATCCCCCCACCCCCATAGCTGATGCACAATTCCACTGGGTTTTACATGTATCTTTGATTAAGACTTAATTCCATATTATTAATAGTTGGACTAGAGTATTCGTTTATTGTCTACATTCCCAATAATATTCCCATCAGGCCATGTGATCAAGCAGTTGTTTTTCCTCTGTGCTTCTCCTCCCACAGTTCTTCCTCTGAGTGTGGCTAGTTTTCTTTCTCATATGTCACTCAGCCTTGCTCTGGATCCTTGCATTGCTGCTAGCAGAAAAGTCTGTTATGTTATGTACCACAGTGTATCAGTCTCTGTGTATAAGGCTCTCCTGGATCTGCTTCTTTCACTCTGCATCAATTTCTGAAGGTCATTCCAATTCACATGGAATTCCTCCATTTCATTATTCCTTTGAGTACAATAGTATTCCATCACCAGCAGATACCACAATTTTTTCAGCCATTTCCCAATCAAAGGATATTCCCTCGTTTTCCATTTTTTTTGCCACCACAAAGAACGTGGCTATAAATATTTATGTACAAGTCCTTTTCCTTATTATCTCTTTGAGGTATAAACCAAGCAGTGCTATGGCTGGATCAAAAGGCAGATAGTATTTTAAAGTCCTTTGGGCATAGTTCCAAATTGCCATCCAGAATGGTTGGATCAATTCACAATTCCACCAGCAATGCATTAATGTACCAATTTTGCCACATCCCTTCCAACATTGACCACTTTGCTTTCATGTTAGCTAATGTGCTAGGTGTGAGGTGGTACCTCAGAGTTGTTTTGATTTGCATTTCTCTCATTATAAGAGATTTTGAACACTTTTTCATGTGTTTGTTGATAGTTTTGACTTCTTTATCTGAAAATTGCCTATTCATATTTCTTGCCCATTTATCAGTTGAGAAATGGTTTGATTTTTTTGTACAATTGATTTAACTCCTTATAAATTTGAGTAATTAGACCTTTCTCCAAGATTTTTGTTATAAAGATTTTTTCCCAATTTGTTGCTTCGTTTCTAATTTTGATTGCTTTGGTTTTGTTTGCACAAAAACTTATTAGTTTAATGTAATCAAAATTATTTCTTTTACATTTTGTAGTTTTTTCTAACTCTTGCTTGCTTTTAAAATCTTTCCTTTCCCATACATCTGACAAGTATACAATTCTGTGCTCAGCTAATTTACTTATAGTTTCTTCATTTATATTCAATTCATTCACCCATTTTGAATTTATCTTGTTATAGGGTATGAAATGTTGATCTAGACCCAATCTCTCCCATATTGTTTTTCAGTTTTCCCAGCAGTTTTTGTCAAATAGTGAGTTTTTCCCCCAAAACTGGATTCTTTGGGTTTATCATAGGCTGTCTTGCTGAGGTTGCTTACCCCAAGTCTATTCCACTGATCCTCCCTTCTTTCTGATGATTTATGTGCATTTATTTTGTATCCTGCTACTTTGCTAAAGTTGATATTTACACTACCTTTTTAGTTGATTCTCTAGGATTTTTTAAGTAGACCATGATATCATCTGCAAAGAGTGATAGCTTAGTCTCCTCACTGCCTATTTTAATACCTTCAAATTCTTCTTCTTCTCTAATTGCTATTGCTAGTGTTTCCAGTACAGTGTTAAATAATAGAGGTGATAATGGGCGTCCTTGTTTCACTCCTGATCTTATTGGGAAGGCTTCTAATTTATCCCCATTGCAGATGATGTTTGTTGATGGTTTTAGATATATACTGTTTATTATTTTTAGGAAAGGACCTTCTATTCCTATACTTTCTACTGTTTTCAGTTGGAATGGGTGTTGTATCTTGTCAAAGGCTTTTTTAGCATCTATTGAGATAATCATGTGGTTTTTGTTGGTTTGATAGTTGATATGGTCAATTATGTGAATGGTTTTCCTAATGTTGAACCATCCTTGCATCCCTGGTATAAATCCCAATTGATCATAATGAATAACCCTCATGATCACTTGCTGGAGTCTTTTTGCTAGTCTTCTGTTTAAGATATTTCATATGTGTTCACTAAAGAGATTGGTCTGTAGTTTTCTTTTTCTGTTTTTGTTCTACCTGGCTTTGGGATCAGTACCATATTTGTGTCATAGAACTTCTTTGCTTATTATGTCAAATAGTTTGTATAGTATTGGAATTCGTTGTTTTTTGGAGGTTTGATAGAATTCACTTGTGAATCCATCAGGCCCTGGCGATTTTTTCTTAGGGAGTTCTTTGATGACTTGTTCATTATTTTGGGGATTATTTAATTATTCTTTTTCTTCTACTGTTAATCTAGGCAATTTTATATTTTTGTAAATATTAATCCATCTCACCTAAGTTGCTATATTTATTGCCATATAATTGGGCAAAATAGTTTTTAATGATTGCCTTGATTTCCTCTTCATTAGAGGTCCATTTCTCTTATTAGTAGTAGTATGGAACTTTTATACTCGCAGATTGTTTGCATTTCTTCTTTGGAAAATGTTGGTATCCTTTGATCATTTGTGTGTTGGGGAATGCCGTATTGTTTTACAGATTTGTAACATTTCCTTATAGAATCTGTATGACAGACTTTTTATCAAAGATGTCATACAAAGATATCTCCTATATCCATATATTTTTCTAGCTGTTTTTGCATTTGTTCACAAAAACTCTTTTAATAATAAATAATTATAATTTTCTGTTTTGTCCTTTATAGTCCCTTCAGTTTCATGTCTCACTATAAATTCTTTCTCTACCCCAAACAGTTTAAAATATAACCTTCCACTGTCCTCTGTTTTTATGGTGTGATTTTAATTTGCCATTATGATTCAAAGCATTTACATATCCATTATGTTACTTGATGTGGACAACAACACTATATGGTAGACAGAACAGGTGGTGTTATTCCCATTTTACTTAGGGGAAAATTGAGTCTCAGAGAGTAAATAATTTACTCAATGCCATATACTTGGGGTGTCCTAGTAACTAGTGAGAGCCAGAGAGGAGTAATTTATAGCAGAGAAGGAGGAAAGTCTGACCACAAGCTGGCATATTAGCTCTTCTCTACAAACCTCCTCAACCCTCCAGCTTCAAAATAAAGAAATTATATGCCAGATGTCAAGTAATTAGATCTAAATCCTTAAGGTAAGAAGACAAAGGTGCAGAAGGTAAGATTCGAACTTTAGGACTTAGAATCCTTTCTTAGTGCCCCCACCACTCACCTCTAACTGCTAGCAAAACGTGGTGGGGGTTGGCTAGCCCTAGAATGAGGATTACCCACTGTGTCAGTTCCCCACCTTACCTAAGCCTTTTTTCCTTTTCCTCTTATTCATAAACAGCAAATGCTGGCTCTGTTCATACACATGAAGGGAATGATGACAGCAGAAGGAGAAATTAGATGGGTTAAAAACAAGCCTGCAGAGATGGCTGTTTTGTGTTTGAGGTAAAGGTGACTGGAAACCCAATTAGGACTAATCTATTACCCTGAAGGTTACTCAGGGCACGGACTAAGGCTGGGAAACCCCATATATCAAATTCAAAGAAGCAAAGACAGCCCTACTGCCCAGACTCAGAGGGCTGCTGCATCAGTTAAGAGTGCAAGACTAGGAAATGAATGACAGGGGAATACAAAGGAAAAACTGAAGCAGCAAACCAAGAGAAAATGCCTCAGCCCTAGTCTAGCCCAGTAGCCTGAGAAACGAAAAGAAAGAATCCTAAAAATTCAGAAGGAAAAATGGGCAAAACTGAACAAACCAGACCAAAATGCAGTAAGAAAATATTTTAAAATAAGGGAATACTAGATAATAGCTAAAATGTTTATACTACTTTTATATATTACAATTTTATCTGGGATTTGCAACGTGCTTTATTCTTTTGATTTTCATAAGAATCCGGTGTGGAAGCTGCTATTATTATGATCATTTTGGAAATGACAAAACCGAGGTTAAGAGAGCTTAAAGAACTTGCCCATTATCACACAAAGTGAGCCAGTGGTGTCTGAGTAAAAGACAGAATCCTATTCATGCTAACTAACACCTTTTCTGAGATCATGCCAAGGCAACTTTCCCTCCCAAAATAAAACAAGAAACCTCAGAATGGCTCAGATAAATATAATTAATAGAAGAAAAAAGTAGGAATTAATTTTGTTCAGAAATAAGAGTTCTTGATACAGAATTCAGAGAGCTTAAAACAGAATTTAAAAACAATTAGCAGGCTGGGGAAAATGGAATCCGTGATAGAGAATCTCTGTCAAGAAGTGGAAGAGGTTAACAGATTCAGGAACAAAGAAGACTAAAGCAGAAGGGAAGTTGGCAGAGTAGAAAAAAGACAAAAGCATTCAAATAATAGATCAGTCTTTACATAGCAGCTAGTGGACCAACCTGCCCAGTGAAAGCAGGCTCAGTGAACACAGCCAGGTAACCCACTGAGCCCAGAAGTGTAACATGGCCAATTAAGAAAGATTGTGAGGATATCCAAGAAGAACACTGGGAACCTTGCCGTTTGGGAGGCATAAATTTCCCACATCATAAACACAGCACCGGGTACAATCTGTGTACCTGGTATAACCCTCTTCCAGTGCACCTTATTTGTGAGTTTGAATTGGGGTGAGATGTGCCCCTGAGACACTACACTGAAACGTACTTGCCTCAGTAAAACAAAAGGAATTCTTAAAAGCTTTATTGCAACAAGGTGTCTACCATGTACATGAGAAGATCATGAACATGTTTTTAAAAGGTTTTAAACTAGAATTTCTTTTTTGTGATCAAGAAAAGTCTGTTTTCTTTCCTGCCCACCTCCACATTCCCCACTGAGGAAGCAAGAAAAACAACTCCTGTTAAAAACATGTATAATCAAACAAAACAAAGTCCTACATCATTCATAGCTTTAAAAAATCATTCTGCACTCAGAGCCCATCAATATTCTTTCAGAAAGCAGGTAACCATGTTTTATTGTGTATCCAAGACCATAGAGTATTCACATCATTGCAGTCATAGACATCATTTTTGTCCAATGATTCCATCTGCATATCAAAAATAGAAAACATACTTGAGTTTATCATGCATGTTAGACATTTCCATGAAGAATAGACTGTTACTGTTTAATGTCCAAATGGAAAAAATCTCCAAAGCAATAACATCAGCAACAATAAATGCGACATATCATTTTCAAGTTTATATACATTATCTCGTTTTGATGGATGATGAGGTTCTCTAGGTATTCTGCTTTTGCATCAAGCTTCTGGCATCAAGTTTAGGTATACCATGAACCCACCTCAAGGTCCAGGACTACTCAAAGAAGGACAGTCTAACATGAATAAGGCACATTACCCATACTAGGACAGGTGATTGGAGGGGTAACCCATTTGAATATATGTATATACATAGACACATATATGTATACATACACAGATATGTGTGTATGTGATTATACAAAGATGGACTAACTTAGAGGCAAAGTGGTATTGGTCTAATAGACTTAGAGCCTGAAGCCTCCTTTTCGAGTCCATAATATTTTGTCATTTAGTACTCTGGGAAAATCTGTTCATCTTTGAGTGCTTTAAGGAACTCTCTAGGACTTCTCTACTGAGTCTTAGACTTAGGCTGGTGGAGAGGGTTTCTATGCTGCCAAAAGCCAAGATCCTTCATATATTTGATGATTAGTAGCTTACAGGTGTCCAGCTTTTTATAGTTACAGAGTGCTTCACATCCATTATCTCCTTTGATTCCCACTGTTACCCTAAGGGCAGATATTATTGCCACTTGACAGGTGAGGACACTGGCTCTGAGAAGTGTGCCTTGCCCAGGTCACATGGCTATGGAGAGGTAGAGCCAGGATTTAAAACTACTTCTTATTGATCCAGACCTAGTGTCTTTCCTACTAGAAAAGAACCTTGATTGTATTTTCAGTTTGGAATGGTCCCTCATAGCCAAGTTCACCAACTAGAAGCAAATGATTTGGGTTTTGTAGAGAGTTATATTGAATACTGAGAATTTGTTGAGGTGCAAAGCAGTGGGAAGTCATAGGATTTCCATTAAAATCTTGATTCTGAGTGCATAAGTCAGACCAAAGAGTTAAAAAAAAGTAAAGAGCACTTTCTGTCTTCTATTATCTTGTCCCAATGAATATATGAAAGAAGTTCCTTTTCTGATATGACCTACCTCCTTCCCAGAGCTATCTCAGGATCCTGCCTGTGAGCCAAACACTCTTATCACAACAATGAACATTTGCCTTAGTGTACTGGGAATAAGTTGATGGTCTCCAACTCATTTTTAAATTCTGAGTTTGGGGAACCTGTCATTATTGAAACCACCAGATAAATGGTTCATTCATTATATATCTCCCCAGCTACAGAAATAATCTCTAGTAATGGTCTAGGGATTGGGCTTTCCAGCAAGGAGGCATAAAGAGAGGCTTGCCAGACCATGTGTATCCTTCAATAAGAATGAAATTTGCCAAGCTGCACCCTCCCACCCAGTGACACACAGAGCCTGTGTGCATTATACATCTGGATTAACTACAGATGTGAATGAGATATATTGAATACCAGTGAAGCCTAGGAATTCTGAAAGGAATTCATACCTGGGAGCCAGGAAAACCCAGTGGATGATATAGTGCAAAGGGAGTGGAATAAGTAAGGACCTTCAACACCTCCCCCCCAACACACACACACACACACACACACACACACACACACACACACACACACACACACACATTGTCTGGAACATATGGGCTTTTATAAACACTTAAATTCCACTATGAGTAACCATGATAAACAGCAGTCTATACACTTATGTGCTGTATCTATACACTTTATGTTCCCTTGGCTGCTTGCTTCTTCTCCCTTTGGGCAGGGGAGGGAAATGTGCATCTTGGTCGCTATCCTTGGTGCTGCTACTGCCACCACCTAGGAGATTACCATTAAACTGTCTCTCAGCAGCTTCTCATCTGCTCTGCTTCAGCTGCTATCCCTGGGTGAGCATTCTCTCCCTCTCCCTTTTTTTTTTACTGTTTTTGTGACCTTTCTCAGTTCCTTCTATATCAATAAATCATGCGATGTGGTGTTTCCTTGCTCCAAGAATGAAAACTAAAGATCTTAATATTCTATGTAGGTCCCCCCAATCTGTGGAACATATACGACATCTGTAAAATGAAGAGGTTGGATTGGGTGACTAAGGCTCCCTTCAGCTCTAAATTTGTATCTGTGATCAGGAGAAGTTAATATGTCAGAAAGTTAACCTGTTCTAACTGGAGACATTGCTATTGAACTCTTGCTTAAAAATTACTCAGAGGAAATTTCTAATGGAAATTTCCAAAGGGAGAGGGAATAAGATAAGTGCCACCCCACCCCACCGTTCTTCAACTTTTATGAACCCTATGTCAAAAAGAAGCAAGGAAAAAAGTGTGTGTGTGTGTGTGTGTGTGTGTGTGTGTGTGTGTGTGGCAGAAAGCAGGGGAAATAAAAATGGGAAATTTAATTAGACTTTTAGACTGAAACCAATATTAAGTCTGAGGTTTCAGTGATGCACACGTGAGCTATTTTCCTTTTTTTCCCCTTTTTCCCTTAGTGATTTTATAGGTCTTGGGATACATTCCATGTTCATCCTTACTCTGCTAATATTTAAATCCTTCTACTTATATTTATTAAAACTCTACATGCGCTAATATTTGCGGTTTTGTCTAGGCTCTCCTACTGTCAGGATTACAGAGATGTTTGTGAGAAGCACTAGAGAAATGTAGAGATAGAAAACAGTGGGGTGAAGAACTGGGGAGACAATTAATTGACTGCCTGACATGTATTTTAGGTGTGTGACAGGTAGTAATTAAGCCTGCTTAATTATTTTCTGAATCTCTGTCTGAGAAATAGTGGCAAAACTGAATAGAACTAATGAAAGGCTGAATCACTATAATCAAAATAATCTTTTCTCCAGGAAGAAAACTTCAACCCCATTTGAGCCTCTCTGCATGTGCATGTGTATGTCTTTTTTTCTGTAAAGAAAACACAGTCAGATTACTTTAGCAGTTGGGGGTGGGGGAGTTCTGGCCAAAGGCATTGATTCTTGTATTTAAAGGAGTATTATTTAATTCTGGGAAAGGGACTTTAGATAATTATAGCTAAAGATTGTTAACAAAGGAGAAGGGTTGTGGCCAGGATTGTATAACCTTGTGAGTAATTTGGTAATCTTGTAGGCATCCTGTGGGTAGAGATGAAGAAACAGCCTTCAATTCAGTTTTCACTTATGACCAAGTACAAAGCACTGTCTTTGGTTCTCCAAATACAGTGACAAAAATGAAACTGTCCCTGCCCTCAAGATATTTAATTTGGTTGCCTCTATTTCCCCATTTAAACGTTCTCATAAATCTCAGGCTGATTTCACAATATGTCACCCTTCTCAATGGTTAGGACATGGCAGACTCCCAATATGTCTCTAAAGTGGTCTTTTTGATTGATTGGTTTCCTATCCCACTTTCATACTTGAGGTTTTGAGCAGATAATTAAAAACTATATTATCACAAATTTGATTTTGTTCTTTTAAATCTAACTTCTTATTCTACTTGACTAATACTGTTTTCTTTATCCTTTCCAGGAGTCCAGAAGAGATGCCAGTTCCATTCGGTGTACCCTGAAGTTTTCTGGTAAGCATATGTGTGTACCAATATTATAAACAACTTTGTTTTTAATAAGATTCATTTTTCAAACATCTCCCTCCTCTTCCATTTTATCAGCAAACATTCACATGTGATAAAGATTAAAAAGAAAAAAATTCAGCAAAACCAAATAGCACACACTGAGTAATCCGATAACAGGTATAAGTATATTATCCCTTCTCAGACTCTGGAATGAAGGGAGGGAGATGTCTTTTTCTCATCTCTTCTTCAGATCCTAACTTCTTTTTTATAATTATGAATCATTCATGGAAATTTATTTTCTTTTACATTGGATTGTGTACATTGTTTTCCTTGTAATCTTACTTCACTTTGGTTCATGTATGTATTTTCATGTTTCTCTGAATTCTTTGCATTGATCAAATTTTATTTGCCATCATGTTTTGTTACATTTATGCATCATAGTTTCTATAGTCATTCCCTAATCACTGGGTACCTAATTTGTTTCCAGTTCTCTAGGGCAAAATATCATGTTATCGATAAATGGAGATTGTTTTGTCTCATCTTTGCCAACGTTCACGCTTTTCACTTATTTCTCTTACCTTATTATTAATGGGAACATAATCAAAGTGAGGAAAGTATAACTCTTAAACTCCTTGATATTTGGAAGCTCACCTCATGACATGTGTAAGAAGGCCCTTTCTCCTCCCCCCCCCCACAGAGCACTCTTTTCTTTCTGCATTACCTGAGATTACTTGTCCTATCAATAGATGGGCAAGAAACTCATTTTTGATATCTTCTGTACATTGTTAATGGGAAGCACATAGGTGGGACTCTGAGAGTGTTGATTCTAGAAGCTGTTCTCCTTGCAGCTGTCCATAGAACTCTAAGAATAGTAGTAAGGAAACCAAGCTGCCAGTGTGAGTGCTCATTGGAGCATTAATGCTCCAAGGGAATGTGCTACACTGAGAGGGAACATCCTAGAGAATTTGAGGGTCTTTAACATTTTCAAGGACTCATTGGATAGATTTTTCCATTCAGGAATACCATTTGGGGGCTATCCTACTTTGTCGGGATCTGTAGGA
This sequence comes from Gracilinanus agilis, assembly GCF_016433145.1. Classification (NCBI taxonomy): domain Eukaryota; kingdom Metazoa; phylum Chordata; class Mammalia; order Didelphimorphia; family Didelphidae; genus Gracilinanus; species Gracilinanus agilis. Next base: position 52,334,306 of record NC_058136.1, on the reverse strand, counting down.
TTAAAATGATTGGATTTTTTCCTCTTTTGTTTGCAGTTCTAATTGGACAATCTGTTTGTCACCATGTTTCCTTACAAATCAGACCAATTCCTTTCATTATTAGTACTGTAGCTAATGCAATTAGCTTAAGGTTTTTCTATCCCTACTCTACTGGTGGCCAGCATTTTCCATAGACTACATTATATGATCCCTCAGAAATGTTCACTTTTCCCCTTTTTTTAAGGAGGAGCTGTAAGCAGATGCAGAATATTTACATTATTTTGCTATGAGCTGAGAGAGCTTGTCTGAGATCATTATGAACTTTTGGTCCATGGGATAAAGTAAGCCTGCTGGCCTAGAGACTCCTTGTAATCCACCCCAAATGTTTATATCTATCTGTGGGATTCTTTATCTCTTTGGGATTCTTTGAGTTCAGGTTCCTCCTTTAAGTATCCTACTTATCCTAGTGAAGGGTGAGTTAGAAACTGTAAAGGAATTTCCCTTGAGGTTGGTAGGAATCCTTTTGAGACAATTTCAGCTGTCCCATGATGAAAGGAACCAGAGAAATTTCTTGTCTGTACATTCAAGGGGATGGTCATCTTTTGAAAAAGAATGCTGGAGATATTTTTGTGTACTCTGTATAGAAAGGAACACCTGGAGATGTTTTGTACATGATCCCCAGTGGGATTTCCCTGTATGTTAAAGAGAATCATGGAAGAATTCTCCCCCAGAACAGTTTGATTTCTCACCTAAGGGTGAGGGGAGATGCCTAAGTCATCATTCCTAATGGGGAAAGCGTCTAGCGCAGCAATTAAGTTTAACTGCTCTCATCTGAGACCACAGCCCTGACAACCTCCCCTAACCCCTTTCCCTCGGCTCACCAGTGTTGTTTGCCCAAGGTTCTTTTTTTAGAGGATCTTGACTTCAAGTGATAACCTCCCAGATGACTCATCACACCTACTCTGGCTACTCTACGGAAATCCTATTGCTTTTGGTCTTCTCTCCAAAAGAGAAAATAAAAAGAGATACATACCCAAGTACAGTATGAATATGGCATTAGACCAGTCATTTATTCCAACAGAGAAAACAGGGATAGACATAAGAGAATCACAGAATGGATTAACAAAATGAGTTAAATAAGATTATTAATTTATCACTTCTTATACATTCAGATGGGAAACTAATACTCAAACCTTGTTGGTATATGAAACAGCCTTTGCGAGGCTACTTATGATAAATAAATAGTTTTGCATCATGTTACATATTGTCCCAGTTGTCACTGTTCAATCAAACAACCATGCTTGATCTTTCTGGTGGTCTTTCTCTGGTGCCACCCCTTCCTTTGGTGTCAGTCCATTCATGTTGTAATCTCTGCTCTCTCTCTCTAAACTTTTTAATGCTTGCTAGATCAATGCCAAGAATAGAAACAAGCAAAGGGGTCAAAGGAAGGCAGGGGTTGTGGTGTGGGCTTAGCTAGATGAGGCCATTATCTTCTGTCCCTTGCTGTAATCACAGATTATCATTTGGAGAGTTGCATCCAAGAGGGCTGCCAGCCAGAAGCTACCTTTTTTTAGTAGGTTTGGCACCCTGTTATCATTAGCTCTTCTAGCTGAAAAACCAACCTGACCAATAAATTGTACATGGTCAGAAGCTACCCTTCCTTTAACTTGCATGTCCAACAGAGTCACGAAAAGAATATTTGTACATGCTCTGCACATGGAGGGGAGGGAAAGGGAGAAAGCTCTCATGATAAAGGCAAGAGCGGGAGGTAAAGGGTGACTGGGCAGGAGATGAGTATGGCCCAAGGCAAATTGAGTCATTTCTAGTTAGAATGTATGACGTCATATATCTCCAGCCTTCAGCTGGCACACTCAATGAGTCGGGGGAGGATTACTCAGTGGCACCTCTAAGTTCTCATGTTCCCCTTCATGAAGCATTTGCCTTGTCCGCTGTTTATCTTCCCTTTAAATTCAGTTTTATTTTCTCTGTATCTGGTGCATCATTCTTTGTTCTGGGGCTTGGAGATTTTCAGTTTGTGCAAAACTGTTCTACCATCTTGCCAATAACTTTTACCTAATTGCTTTTTCTAGATTTTTTGAGTGGGAAGGATTTCTGGAAAACAACTATTAGATCATCCTGCCTTGTTCACAGAAGGCATTTATTCTGTGTGGACCACTTCAGTGTGCTTGTCTTCCATCTAGTAGTACTTTGATTTAAAGTGCCATTTCTGCTTGCATAAAGCTCAAAGTCTTCTTCCTGACCTTGTGATCCCAGGTCATTCTTTTTCTTTCCTTCCCTCTCGATCACTTGGGAACAGTCTCCCAATTCCTGGCCTAACGGCTCAGCCCTGCCTCTCAATTCAGAGCCAACAGTTATGTCCCTGGAGCTTCATCAGTTATAGGGTGGATGGAACTCTCTGGGGTGGGAGCCCATGAAATTGGAAAGCAGAAACAGATGGAGCCTTTAAGAGAGCCTGACCCTTAGCAATGATTTTAATGATTAGATAGGAGCCATATATTGGACCTTTGGAGGGCATAAGGGGCTGGAAAACTGTCCGTGTCAGGGGGGCATGTAAAAGAGAGGCTCTGAAATTTCTGATGAACCAGCATAACTTCTGCTAAGCAGTGTAAAACAAGTGTAGTTAAACTATGAGGGCCATTCTCTCCAACCAAGCTCTCCTGCCCAGATGCCCAAGGACAAAAGCTTCTGAGAATATTCAGATCAGTATTGGCAGGAGACACAGATGGCTGGTTAACCCATAAGATGGTTAGCAAGCTTTCCCAGGACCCATTAGCCACCAGGGAATGTTGAGCAGCTTCACTAAGCTAGCCCTAGACAGGTGGCAGGATGCCCAGTGACAGGCTTTTGTGTTTAGGCTCTGCCCCTATTTAAGATAACAATAGGAAATGGCCTATTACGTTGCTGTTGTGAATCGCTTGCCAAGATTGGGAGGACTGGGCAATATTTTTGGAAGTTCAGGTTTCCCTTTTTGCTTTGTTTGCCTTTTCTCCCCTATTTCACATGGTTCTCCCTCAAAGACAAATGGAAATGTTGAATGGTTTTGCGCCTAGCTCATCTTGCGTGGTCTCACATCTAATTGAAGTCAGCTCCCTGCCAAATAGCAGAGTGGCCTAACCTGGCATAGAAGAAGGCCTGAAGGACACCTGTGCCCATTGCAGGTGAATTCTGATGAGGCTGGGTTGTTGATTGTTTGCAATATTGCAAAGTGTTTGTTTTATAGAAGATGTTAACTATTATGGACAATCACTAGAGACATGGAATGTGACAGATTAATGAATGAACCAGCTGCCTCCTTTGGTCAGGAATCCACTTGCAGGCTTTGCTTGTTTCTTTTTTTAATCTCATAAAATAGGAAGTAATTTTAAAAAAAAAACCATAAAATGAACTATTGGTTGCTGATGTATGAAGCCTCCTTTTTAAAAGCAACATGGCTTGTAGGTGTTGGTAGTGGGGT
>NC_058136.1:52315672-52330352 GCF_016433145.1 Gracilinanus agilis | reverse complement strand
TAACAATTCTTCCCCTAGACATACCTGTGGATAGTTTTCTTCTAATTTTCTAATTTTTTGTATTGAAAAAAAATTTTTTAATTAATTGATTTAGAGTATTTTTCCATGGTTACATGATTCATGTTCTTTCCCTCCCCTCCTCCTCCTCCAATAGCCACTGAGCAATTCCACTGGGTTTTACATATGTCATTGATCAAGACCTATTTCCATATTATTAATATTTGCATTAGGGTGATTGCTTAGAGTCTACATCCCCAATCGTATCCCCATCGAACCATGTGATCCGGCAGTTGTTTTTCTTCTACATTTCTGCTCCCACAGTTCTTCCTCTGAATGTGGATAGCGTTCTTTCTCATAAGTCCCTCTGAATTGTCCTGGATTATTGCATTGCTGCTAGTAGAGAAGTCCATTACATTCGGTTGTGCTCCAGTGTATCCATCTCTATGTATAAGGTTCTCCTGGTTCTGCTCCTTTCACTCTGCATCCATTCTGGAGGTCTTTCCAGTTCACATGGAATTCTTCCAGTTCATTATTCCTTTTAGCACAATAGTATTCCAACACCAACAGATACCACAATTTGTTCAGTCATTCCCCAATTGAAGGGCATCCCCTCATTTTCCAATTTTTTGCCACCATAAAGAGTGTGGCTATAAATATTTTTGTACAAGGCTTTTTCCTTATTAACTCTTTGTAGTATAAACTCAGCAGTGGTATGGCTGGATCAAAGGGCAGATAGTCTTTTTTTTTTTTTTTTTTTTTTTTTACCCTTGTACTTCGGTGTATTGTCTCATAGGTGGAAGATTGGTAAGGGTGGGCAATGGGGGTCAAGTGACTTGCCCAGGGTCACACAGCTAGGAAGTGGCTGAGGCCGGGTTTGAACCTAGGACCTCCTGTCTCTAGGCCTGACTCTCACTCCACTGAGCTACCCAGCTTCCCCCCAGATAGTCTTTTAATGTCCTTTGGGCATAGTTCCAAATTGTCTTCCAGAATGGTTGGATCAAAGAATTTCCTTTTTCACAGGGACTGATTGAAAAACTATTAAGGAGTTTCGTGCAAAGTAGGTTTGGATCAAAATCTTACCCTTTATACCATAGTATTCTCAAAATAAATACTAGACATGAATAGTGAAGTTCATTATCATTCAAAAAATTGGAAGAAAATTCCATGTGAACTGGGATGACCTCCAGGAATGGATGCAGAGTGAAAGGAGCAGAACCAGGAGAACTTTATACACAGAGATGGATACACTGGAGCACAACCAAATGTAATGGACTTCTCTACTAGCAGCAATGCAATAATCCAGGACAATTCAGAGGGACTTATGAGAAAGAACACTATCCACATCCAGAGACAGAACTATGGGAGTAGAAACACAGAAGAAAAACAACTGCTTAATCATATAGGTTGATGGGTACATGATTGGGATGTAGACTCTAAGCAATCACCCTAATGCAAATATTAATAATATGGCAATAGATCTTGATCAATGACATATGTAAAACCCAGTAGAATTGTGTATTGGCTATGGGAGTGGGTGGGAGGAAGGGAGGGAAAGAACATGGTTCATGTAACTATGGAAAAAAATTCTAAACTAATTAAATAAATAAAAAAGGAAAATTTTTCTCAAGTTATGCATATTCTAAGATTTTCTTTCTTCCTTATCTGATTTCTTCCACTTACTTATTTTTAAAAGATAATCATTATTTAATAGGTCTGAATTTTCTATTTCCTTTTGATTCCTACTTTTTTTTATTGTGTCCCATGAGCATCTATACCATTTTCATCATTCTTTTGTCTATCTCCACAAAATACCCTTTTAGAAGTGAGGAAGGAGTGGGTTCCAGGCCTAAGAGAAAAGCCGTTCAGAGTCATAGAAGAGAAATATGAAATTTTGAATACAGGGAATAGCTAATAGGCTGATTTGAATGGAATGAAGAGTTTGTGAAGGAGAATGATATGAAATGAGACTGGATGATATGGTCAATAGAACGCTGGGCAGAATCAGGAAGAGCTGAAATCAAATCCAACCACAGATACTCTCTAGCTATTTTTTTCTTTTCTTTCTTTTTTCTCTCTCCCTCCTAGCCCCATATTAGAAAAGAGCAGGATTTCTGTAGTGTGTGTGTGTGTATGTGTGTGTGTGTGTGTGTGTGTGTGTGTAACCATATAGTACATTCTTTTACTGGTCAGTTCTTTCTCTGGAAGTGGATAGCATCTCCCTTCATAAGACTTTTGTAGTTGATTTGAATGTTCATATTACTCACAATAGCTTAGTCATTCACAGTTACTCGGCGATCAATATTGTGTTACTGTTTACAAAGTTCCTTGGTTCTGCTCATTTCACTCTGCATTATTCCATGTTTTTCTAATGCCATTTTCCCATCATATCTTAGAGTACAGTAATAGTACTTCATCACTTACTTGCTATATGATCCTAGACAAATCTCCGAACCTCTGCCTCAGTTTCCTCAACAATAAAATGGAGCTAATATAATATAATAGCACTTACCTCACCAAGTTCTTGTCAGGATCAAACGAGATAATCTTTGTAAAGCACTTAGCCCAGTGCCTCACACATAATAAATGTTTCCTTTCCTTCCTTCTTTTTTTGTACCTGGCACACACTAGGAGCTCAATCAGTAAAGTAGCATCTCCCCAATGTGATGGCAGTAGTGCCAGGTTTAGAATCAGAGGACTTGGGCCTTATGCTTGTATCTACAGACACTATAGACAATACCTGGCCTGTAGTAAATGCTTGATAAATGTTTGCTGATTGATTGATTCCAACTCTTAATCTATGATCAATGATTCCTTGACTGCTGTGGGGATCGGATTCATATGTGAAGCGAAGGCTATTGATTCCCAAGGTGGGGCCTGCATCTCGTTTAATGAATCATTAGAAAACATCATAAAATGGGAAACTTTTATCTTCATTAAACCAGCAGATCAAGAGTTAGATAAAAAATGGGGGAAATTGGTTTGGATTGAGCAAAGGAAACACAGAGGTGCAAGTCTCGATTGCGGTGTGATCAAACTTTAAATATGAGGAGACCAAACAAACCACTTTTGCAGGAAAACCAGTTTTTCCTGTTGAAGGAGCTGTCTTTGAGCAAAACCAAAGAGTAGGCCAGTAACTCTGACAAAGCAGCACAAAATCAGCATAATTGGGCATTAGTTTTAGTAGGAGTAAATTCTCTGAAGAGTATGTGCTGTTTTCCTCTCACCCTCTAGTTTTTGACATTAGTTCAAGGATACAGCAGACTTATGAGGGACACTATCTGAATTTGATTGAACACAAACATAATCTTATTTTAGGAGACTGATACATTTCAAACGAGGAGAGGCTGGGCCTTGGCGCCAACCCTTCTTATATATAACATTTATTAAGACTTATCAAATGCTGACCACATTTACAGTGGAATGGAAAGGACGGTCAGAGTTGAGCATCTGTCCTTTGCTTTGGGTTTCTTTTAGGGTCCCTTGGGAGGCCAAAGACTTATATGACCTGTGGGTCATACGCGACTATGCAGAGGATGGGCAATTTCATCAGAAAATACCCTCCCCTGGCATAGGGCTCCTCCACCAATGATGCAGATCAAAGCCCTCTATAAATGAGTAGATAAGTCCTAGGGAGTTGTCTGACTTACAAAAATCTCAGTGACTTGCCTGAAGGCACACAGCTAGTAAATGCAAAAAAGGTTCTATTTGAAAACAGGTCATAGTGACTCCAAGCCTAGTCTTGTCCCACTCTGTCCACAAGCTACCTCACTTAAATGATACATTTTGAACATTAAAATGGATATAACACTAACTTCTGAACCTCAGACTGGAGGAGTGAGGTTTGGGGGTGCCGCTAGACTTTTTCCCTCTCTACTAAAGGTCTTTTCTCAGCTCTGGATATACATATGCAGCCTGCATTTGATTCTAAAGGAGCCAGACCATCATGCCTCATGGAAAACCTGCTGAAATTTAGGCCTTGCCTCTTGTATAAAGTTTCCCTAAAAGGAAAAGTAGAAAGATATTAAATGTACAGCGTCGGTCATATATAGGACAGCTATTTATTTCTTCCACAAAAAAGAAATGTTAAACACAAAATAAACTCTATTAAACATTCACAAATACGTAAGTAGCAGGGGTAACATAATAATGGTTATATCTCCCAGTAGGTAATCTGTGAGATTACTGAGCAGGCATTTTGCATTCCATTTGGCTTTGTGCTGTCCAAGCAATTCCCTACATGGACATATCTTCTGACAAATTAGAATAGGGCTTGGGCTCATTCTCATGTCAGTGGTCGTTTTCCAGAGACACTATCGTGGATATAAAGAGGAAATCTCCTGCAGGGTGGCTGCCACTGAGAACCCCGGATCTCCTGATCTCTCAAACTCATAAGACTCTCTTCTCGGCTAGACACATCCATCTCAGGATGGTTGCTCAGTTACCTGTGATCAGTCAAAGAAACACAAAGCAAAGAAGCCAGATATCCAGGCTCGAGCTTGCTAAACTTAATCTCTGCTTTAAGTGTCAAGTGGAGAAGGCCACTCCTCTTGGAGCTCTCATGGGAAGTCCCAGTATTATACGATGCCACTTGGATAGTCAGAGGCAGAGAAAGAGACAGACTTTCCATTTTAAGGTCCATTCAGTGGGCCATTCCTAGCTTATTGGACAATTTTTCCTCACATAGCCTCCATTGCTTCAGCCCTGGAAGTTGCTTGTAATTGCAGCATAAGTTTGAAGGGATGGATAGTCCCTGCATGCTGATCCCTGTGTGTGCTTCATAGGATCCAATCTCTCTAACACAGAAAACCGAAAGCCAATCTATGTGTTCTGCACATGGCTCGGTGGATTTGATTTCCATTTGTTTTCTTTCACTTTCATTCTGCTCCCTGACCTCCTTCCAGCTGTTCTTTTGTGGTCATTTTCTGTTGTGATGGCCACCTTCTTTACCTCTCTGAAGCTTTTCCAATTATTCAGAGAAAACAGTTTGCTCAGCCGGGCAGCAGAAGGCTCGAGCATTTGATTTTGATGTTTTTCGACATCTATATCTCAAGTTGGATTGGCCCATAGGATGGGAAGACATTTGCAGAACTCTCCCTGGCTTTTTCACTGATATTCCAAAACTTCTTTCACCAGGAGGTTGCATTTCTCTCTGGGAGCTTTGTCTCTCTTCACCTAATTTAGTGTTCAGAGAGCACTACAATCGCCTCACTACAATTCTAAAGTTTGGGAGGATGTTGGTATTTTCTACTGCCATCTCACCCTACATTGTTCCCTAGGGCCCGGGTCTTCTGTGGGAGAGTTGTTCTGGACTGATTATTAGGCTTGCATCTTCGCTCATTTATTTGATCCCTGGTCACCTGATCACTTCTGTGGAAAACGTGTTAATAGAGATGAATGAAGACAAAGGAACTTCAATGAGGAAAGAGGGCTAGCATGGAGTGATGACCAGAGCAATCAAAAATCTGATATATACTTTGAAGAAATCTCAAGATTCTACTAAGCAGAAGTGGAGAAGGAGTGCATTCTCTGTGTGGCACTGAGAGAGTCACAAGGGTGGCAAGTGGAAGATGGAATATAGTACAAAAGGAATAGTTAGCAGGTCAACTTGAATGGAGAATATATGAAAGGAGATATCATGAAAGAATATTGGAAGGGTAGGTGGGAGGCCGATTTTAGTGGGCTGCCATATATTACCTCTGATATAAGTGAGTGGACCATCTGGTCTCTTCAGCACAAGCATCCTTTATCAAAAACCCAGACATTTTCTTTTCATAGGAGAGATTGGCCCTCCACACTTTGCTATTTACCTGCCAGACTTCACTTATCTAGTCATTTGTCTTGATATTTCTGTCAGAGAAGATAATTTAATTTCCTTCCCAAGATTTCCATCTTGCCACAAGTGCCACATTTTGGTTGGAATTCAGGCTACTACAGTCCCAGTGACTTTAGTAACATAGATCAAATAGGGCTCAGCTAGTGCTTGGGCTCATTCTTATGTCAATGGTCATCTTCTCCTCCCAGAAACACTGTAGTGGTTATAAAGAAATCTCCTGTGGCGTAACTGGGCACTGAGGACCCAGTTCTGGACTCTAGAGACAAGTCTCATCTAGGTATAAGTATTGGACCAATACAAACCAAAGGAGTTGATTTGGATATAAATTAGGATCCTGAGCCTACTCACATAGTTTGGGTTTTTTCCCCTGTGTTATTTCTTGTCTCCATGTATATTTTAGCTGAAATAGTTCTTAGTAAATCAGATGTTCTACTACTTTGTAATTTTCATTATGTAGCTAAGCATCTTTTAGAGTGAAGTAGGTGTTTCATGGCATCCAAGAGTGCCTATTCCCATTCAAGCTGTAGTAAATTCCTTCTTAGACATTTGTCTAGTAATCCTACTTACCCCCACCAGAGAAGTTGCCTAAAATTGGTCCCTTACATCATGGGTGAAATATGGGCAGTTCATTTTGGAACAATGTCTCAGTGCCAGAATCCAGTTTCAAAGGTAGCACCAATTTGTAGCCCCTGATTATGAGACCAAAAAATTATGAACTGAAAAGAATAAGATGGAGCTCTTCTAGGTCAGATCTCCTTGTGCATTGCTTATGGAGAAACTGCTAGTATTTCTGCTCAGGTAATATCTGTTGGATGACAAAATAAAATTCTTGAGTTGGAGCGACATATTTCTTAGATCTCAAATTAGTACTATGTGCTCATCCACTCACATGGGACATAGATGTGGGTCTCCTAATTTGAATTTTTGCAATACCCTTTTATGGTGGAAGTGTTGAGATGTACACAACTAAAACAAAGACCTATAGGAACCAGGCATCTCATTTAACCATCAGAGGAAACTATCCTCTTTGTTTTCTTCTTCTTGTTTCCCAAACGCTTCCTGATAGTTTCATTTGTTGCTTGGAGCTCTCCTTTTTTATGTGCTTTGTAAGGATTTTCCATTGAACAAAAAAATAGGCAAATCCCCTAAGTCATGAGCTCGAGTGGTCCTGTGTGACACAAAGCTGGTTATCGATGATCAAAATTTTTCTGTCTCTAGACATTTTTAAAGCCCTAGTAAAGGAAACAACTGAGATATCCATTATTATTCAACTTTCCTGTTTTACTTGGTATTAATTAACTAAACACATAGTAGTCATTTCTTCCATATGTCTACTGTTTGAAACTACATTAAGAGGTGAATCCAAGTGAGGTTTCCAAACAGTTGTTATATTAGCTTGGAAGGGCTGTTAGTTAGGGAACGGAAGAGGATTTGAACACCCTTCTTCAGTTGTGAGAGCTACCTCAAAAAGCCTGTTCCATGCATGGCATGGCATGTCCTAATGGACTTAGGAAATAGAGACCATTCATTTACATTTCTGAAATACTGAAGAAAAAAACAGCTAAAGATATGAAATGGAGAGCCTCTTTAAATGATCATATACACTATAAGAAGTCTCTACTGGTTCCTAAGGTTAACAGAATGCTTTAATAACATTATTATTTCCAGAAGGTTGTCCTCGTTTATTTTTATAGTTAATCAGGAGCCACATAACCTCAAGACAACTTGAAGAAAGCTCCTCACTTGTTGTGAGTAGCCCCATGGCAGATTCAGGGGAGGCCTTAGGCAAGAGTTGCACAGGATGGCCAAGCATGAGTGTGAGTTTCATCAGCACAGTTGGAGGGAATGCCCCCATTGATGAACTCATGGGTCCATTGGAGCAGTATTTTTAAGACAACCACCATACATAGATGCTCCTTTGGTTGTTTGATCACTTCCACTTCAAATCAAATGTCTATACTTATTTAAATTTAATAGACTCTGAGATAAGAAAATCTTTGTTTATTACTATAATAGTTGTATTTATAGTTACTAGGGATAACTTCTTAGCAATTGCACTTGTGAGGGAGTGTGCCCTGTGGACTTCTGTGTTGTATAAAGTCAGAAGAACAAAGACAGAGACATTGAATGGTAGTCCTGACTCCTTTCAGGTGAAGAATTCCCCACCATGGACCAGTATAAGGTTTTGATTATCTCAGTCATTTGTGAAAAAAGCTAGAAGAAACAATGAATTTGCCTTCAGAGCTTAGACTGCTTCATTAACTCATCACTGATGCTGACTCCTCATCTGGAAGTAGATTTTGTAATGGTTTAGAAGAGAAAGCCAAGGAATCCTTATAGTTCCAGAGTTATAAATTCCCATGCATGTGTCCCTCACTCCCACTGTACTTCACATCTGCACCTATTTTTCCCATGGACTCTTTGTATATTCATGGTAGAATGCATTCTGGGTTTAGGAGATTCAAACTGTAACTCTTGTTCTTGTTGTGCTGTTTAATTCAGTGTTGTTTTTAAGAACTTACTAAATCTACTGGCTAATTGTTAATAGAAAGCACATCCGTGGTTGCTCATGAGGTCCCTACATCTCTCATAAATGTCCTTTTCTCTCCATTCATACAACCACAACCTTAATTAAGGCCATATTGCCTGGATAGTACCTGCCTAACTGGCCTGTCTACCTATAGGTTCTCCCCTCTCCAGTCCATCTTCTACCCAGTTGTGAAATTGACAATCTTGAAGCACAGGTTTGACCATGCCCCTCATTTGATTGAAAAGTTCCAGGGGCTCTTTGTTACCCCAAGAGCAAACTACAAGTTCCAAGACTTTTGCAGGGTCTCCAGCCTCCCTTTTTTTTGACATATTGTACATTATATCCATTCACATGCTCTGAAGGCTGGTCAAACTAGTTTCCTTGCCTTTCCCTCCATTCAATATCCTTTGCCCCACCTCCAGAGCTTTGTACAGACTGTCCCCCATGTGTGAATGACCTATTGCTTCATCTCCACCTCTTGGAATTGCCTGAATTTTTTGGAGATGAACTCGGGTGCCATTTCTTCCTACATGAGCTCATCCCCAATCCCTCTACCCTAGTTGCTAATATTTCCCCTTATGAAATGACTTTCCATTCATTTTGTATCTTCTCTATTCATATGTGTACATGCTATTTCTGCTATAGGGAAGGGGATGGGTTTTTTCTCCTTTTGTCTTTATATTCCCATATCCTAGCACACAGTATTTGATAAATGCTTTTTAATTGATTGAGTCCCATGGCTCAGACTCAGGCTATGTTACCAATTTTGAAGCTCTTCTATTTGGTAAATACTTTCTCAGATGGTTTTTCCTCAAGTGTTTATCTCCTTCTGCTTTCTAATGGATTACAGCTTTTGCAAGGGGCGGCTTTCTGAATGAACCAAATTCAACCCCACACCAACATCATCCTTTCTTCTCTTGTTTCAGGGAAATATGAAAGTATACTGCCAAGAATGCCTCCATTTCTCGATGATGTCTTGTCTTCTTGTGTCCTTCTCAGATTAATTTCATCTTCCATGAACACTGTAACTCAGTGCATCATGTAGAAGATATACAAAGAAAGCTTTTTGGAAAATCACACTATGGATTTTTAGAATATAAATCAAGAAAAGAAAAGCAACATGGAATGGAGCCTTATAGTCAGTCACATGGAAAATGTTTTCTATCTGGCACTACATCTCCAGTTTCTAAGATGTAGACATCTTATAGTTTAGAAAGTTTTGGCTCTCATAGGGGTATCCTGGTAAATGTTTAACATCAATCCCTGAAAAAATGTGTGCATTTAAAACACAATATTAACATTTTCTACTTCACTTTTGTAAGCCAGATCAGTGGTTTAAACTCAAATGAGTGATGCCAAACCCTATATAAGGATGCCTGTGGGCCACATGTTGACTTAGGAAGTCATATATTAGCATTATATGTATTTTATTGTACTTTATTTTGTTAAATATTTCCCAATTAAATTTTCATCAGGCTTAGGCCTCTTCCAGCAGGTCACAAATTTGCTGCTTATGGTCTAGACCAGTGATGGGCAAACTACAGCCTGCGGGCCAGATGCGGCCCCCTGTAATGTTCTATCCTCGACATTATTCCTAACCTGATGAATACAACGAGTAGGATACAATTCAATGAAACTTGGAAAGAGTTGCCTTAAAAACAGACTGACAGATGATCATTTCCTTTCCTTTGGCCCCCTCTTTAAAAAGTTTGCCCATCACTGTTCTAGATCACTGATGGCAAACCTTTTAGAGACTAAGTGCTCAAACTGCAAACTGTGTGGAGAGGGGGAGGGGAGCAGCCCCACCCCATATCCCTCTGGCTTTCTAGTAATGAACTCTGGCAAACTCTGGGCTGGGGTGATGATAGGCATGCACACAAAGAGGGCTCTGAGTGCCCCTCCTCTGGCACACGTGCCATAGGTTTGCCAACATGGGTTTAGACAGTCAACAAGCTATACTTTGGAGGTTTGGAGGCATAAATGCTCACACTGAAATTTTAACAGTGGCTTTCATCAACCCATTTGAAGTGGCTCCACCATAACCCTGGGCTCTCATCTTTCTCTTGTCTTTCCCTATCCTATTAGCTACCTTTGAGTCATCATCTTGACAACACTACTTTTTGATTATTCCATATGTACTGTAAAGATAGGGAAAGAAAACCTCCAAATTACTCTTCATCTTAACTTTCCTTTCCTTCCTCTATTTTGTCCTCAAAACTTGCCGTTTTCTTTACATATAGTACCAAGGGAAGAGGAAGTATTTATTTAACTTGAATCACTAATATGTTTCTTATAATACAGATTTTAATCCCTCCTCAGATGATATTGTCTACACTTATCCCTGCATATGCCATATCCCACCAGTGAAATGAAAGCTTCTTGAAGGCAAGACCTTAACTTCAAGCACAGAGAAAATCTTTATCAACTCTTTTTGGAGGTGCCAAAATGGATGATGACTACATGGCATCTGCAGGAACTTTTCTTAGATGCAATTACATCGCTATAAATTTATATATAATTTTTTTTTCTATAGAACAAATTCTACTTTATATTTTTCTATCAATGTTTTCTATAACTTTGAGAGTAATATTCAGGCATCTCTTGCTGTCCATGTCTCCAGCTGAGTCTAGCATGAGAAGAAGATTGTTTATCTCTGTTACTCACAACACCTGACACCTGCTCAGAGTTATAGCTTAAGTCAGGCCTTGAGTAGGGTAGAGAGCTGCCATTCTGGTGTCTTGCCTCTGCTTTGGATGCTTGCCTCCTGGAGGTAGCTTCTTGTTGCCTGCTGCTCTTCCTAGGTTTGATGGCTGACCCAATCTGAAGTGATAGTAGTTATGAAAAGCAGCTGGTCCTATTCTGCTGCAGCTATGACAAATGCAAACAATCAGGAAACAAGTTTTGTATGTGTTTCTGGAGGCAGTTCACTTGTTAGCTGAGTTCTGTTCATGTGATGCTTCAGGATCTGTATATTTAAATTTGCCCCTATTTTCTGAGCCAGTGAATTTGCCATGCGTACTACACTTAGTGGAGAATATGCATGCATGGTGGAATTCATTTGGTGCTTGGGTGTTAGGACATGTCATCACTATCATCAGAGATTCACTTAATGCATTTATAGGTTATTTTGTCATTTCTCTGTGCATGTGGACCATTGGATTAAGTTCCACTGTGATTCAGTGCTTAAACATCACATGATGGCACTGCCCTGGGCAACTTCTGGCTGCAGTATAGATTGAAAATGGAGGTTCAGATCATTTAGTGATCAGTACAGACCCCATGCCACTTTTCAAGCCTTGCGGCACTAAGTAGATCCAGTGTCCTAAATGAATTCTAAATGAGATCGTTACGTTTGGTATCCTGCAGTTTCAGTTGGGAAATACATTCTTTACTTCCTGTCTCAAACTGCTGGCCAACTGTTAAATGGTTTCCATTTTTCCCTTGAGATAGTTACACATCGGAAATGAATGGAATCGTTTATAGTATGTTTTCAAACTGTTGATGAAAGAAGACATGTAAATGCCATTGTTATTGCTTATTATTATCAACAGCTCTCTTCATAGCATTGTTGGAGGCTGATGGCAGTGTTCTAAGATGTCGTGAGGATTTTTTGCCTGAAAAATAATCCCTATTAATCTAGTCCTTTCATATTTCTTATAAAAAGCATGTATTTTAGGAGGAATAAAAGGTTAAGCTCATCCTTCTTTGAGATGCCATTAAATGTGTACATGTCCTTGTGTGTATAAACCAAATGCAAGCATTTATTTTGAGAAGCATTCAAAATAATTTTCCAAAATGGGAACAATATGTCTGAATAGGTATTCATTGTGCAAGTGAGTAAAGGGGAAAAAAAGGTAATCAGGGCAGCTCACCTTGTGCATGTCATAGAAGAAAAGGAGCATAGCTTACAGTAGGGTACAAGGCAATAAAGAGCTTTACTCAGATTAGTTAAGTGAGCACTGATTGAAAGCCATTTTCCATCAGTAGAAATAAAATAAAATTAAATGGAAGGAAAGCAAGGATGCTTATACTAGATCACAAACTGTATGCAGTTTGCCTTGGAAGTGGAATAGAAACCTTGTCATATTTTAGGAAAGGGAATAAAGGGTTTTGTTGTTATTGTTGTTTTTTAGTCATTTAAGTTATTTCAGACTTAACTCCGTTCGGGGTTTTCTTGGCCTAGATGCTGGAATGGTTTGCCATTTCCTCTTCCAGCTTATTTTACAGATGAGGAAACTGAGGCAAATAGAATTTAGTGACTTGCCCAGGATCACACGACTAGTGTGTATGTATACATACATACATACATACATACATACATACATATATATATATATATATATATATATGAAGCCAGATTTTAAACTCATTAGAAGAGTTCCTGATAATCAAATCTGTTATTGGCCTTGGGGGACAAAATGGGTCAAATCAAGTTTTCTCTAGTTGCATCTATGTAGTCCTTTTGAAATAGAGGGGAAAAGAAAAGAGGGAAAAACAAAAACAAAATTAGGTGCATGAATGGGACCACTCCACAATAAAAGAGAAGCTAGTTTAAAGATAGAGTCACTGTAAGAATTTAAACTTAAGCTTTTGTTAAATATGAAAGTTCTAAATTAATATTGTGGTCACCAATTTAAAAAAAAATTAACTCTTAAGTCACGAGTCTTTTAGCTGCTCTTAACAATTTAGTTTAATGAGATATAGTAAAAGAGATAAATATATGAAGGAAGTAGAAAGTATTGCCTAGCTAGATATTCTGTAATTTCTGTCTGAAGAAATCCAGCTCACCACACAGCAAGGGCTCTCAAGTCCTGATCTCCATGTGGAGTCATGGTAGTCTCTTAAGCCAGGAGTCCCAGTGTGTCTTCAGCAAGGGTTCCACCAACACAGCTTCCTCCAGGAAAGGAAGGCCTCTCCAGAACCAATCTCTCCAGAAGCCAGGAAAGGAAGGCCAGCTACTCACCCAGCAAGCCAATGCAGGATCCAGGGAAAAAGTCTCCAGCTCACTGATGCAGTGTCCAAAGACAAACTCCAAAGGAGAAGTCTCTTGGACACAAAGTTCAGGACTTTTTACAATCCTTTTTCCATGTCAATTCCTGTCCCTACCCCACCTTAAGGGAACCAATTGCAGTCTTTCAATTTCCCTAGCACTGCCCAAGGGCAGGGCAGTGGCCTCTGGAATTGTCACCCACTCTAGCAAGTGACTAGTGAACTTTCCTACTTAGTGACTGGTAAGGTACTAAGCAGGGGAACTTAAGTTCTTGATTTGTTTAGCTAAAAATAGACAAGAGGAGAGTTAATCCTATCTTCACAGTCACTCATATCAAGAAAAGGAAACTAAAGGGCATTTCTCTCTGCCTTGGTGTGTATTATCCAGAATTTCCAAAATAAGGTTATACAATGGGGCTTTGCCTCAGGGTACCAACATTTAGTGGAAACAAAAATTGTAAATGATAACTTTTAAAGATTTTGCATTCAAGCTGGAGAAGATGTGAGAAAATTGGGACAGTAATGTACTGCTGGTAGAGTTGGGAATAGATCTAATCATTCTGGAGAATGAGGAACTATGTGCAAAGGACTTTGAAACTGTGTATACCCTTTCATCCAGAGATAACACAGATAATAGAGGTCTGTATCTCAAAGAGATTAAGAAAAGGGGGGAAATAACTTTGTGCAAAAATATTTATAGCAGCTCTTTTCATGGTGGCAGGGAATTGGACCACATTTCTATCAATTAAAGAATGTCTGAACAAGTTTTAGTATATGTTTTTAATGGTATACTACTGTGCTATAAAGAATGATGAAAAAGGATGATTTAAGAAAAACCTGGTAAGACCTACGTGAACTGTTGCAAAGTGGGGTGAGCAGAACCAGGAGAACATTGTGCACAGTAACAGCAATATTATGTGATGAACACTTGTGAATGACAGCTATTCTTGGCAATTCAGTGATCTAATATTATTCTCAAGAATTCATGATTAAAAACACCATCCCCCTCCAAAGAAAGAACTGCTGGAATCAGAATGTGGACTGAGACATACTTCATTTCACTTTATTTCTTCTCTTTTGTTTGAGTTCTCTTTCACAAAATTAATAATGTGGAAGACATTTTATACTATTAAAAAGATTTTGCATTTAAATATTAGTTACATTTACATTTTGATAATCCATATTCTCCATAGAGACCATTTTTGGAAAGGTCCAAGAAGCAAAAGTTTATATTCAAATACATTGGTACCTCGATACATGAGCACTTTAAGTCAAGAGCAATTTGAGTTACGAGCAGTCACGATTGAGATTTTTGCTTTAAATCCCGA
>NC_058136.1:52300505-52312669 GCF_016433145.1 Gracilinanus agilis | reverse complement strand
TTATTATTATTCCTATTGACTCCCAGAGGAGCATAGGGCCGCAACCATCTCACGCCAACGGACTCTGTTCTGGGCAACTTCCCCCAACTGGGCCCATGTCATTCCGACGGTCTTTGTTTCGTTTTTGGCATATCTTTGCCAGGTCTGTTTTGGCCTTCCGACTTTCCTCCTCCCAGGTGGGTTCCAGCTCAGTGCTGTCCTCCGATTCTCATAGCGTCCTGACTGATGGGACACTGAATTGTTCCCTCCCAGAGTCTGGTATTGGAGATCCTTTCAGGCCATCTGATGTTCAAGATGTGACACAGGCATCTGTTAACGAAGACCTGGAGTTTGTTGGCTTTTGCCAGCACGCGTCATGGACCCTGTTGGAGAGCAATCTTCCAGACTAGGCGATCATTGGTTCTGTTGGTTTAATGAGGTTGCAGTTTCTATAGCAAATGAGATTTTTACAGGGTGAGGTTGCCAGCCTTGCGCCCAACCCTCCTCCTTTTTCAGCCGGGCTTGGGACTGTCCTTGGCGGAGTCAATATACTAATTCCCAATCAAACTGACCTCTTCAGAGCAGATAACTCTTTTCTGTTTCCTTAATTCAATTTTGAAACAAGTTGTAGATGGAAGAGGCCAAGCTTTTGCGAGTCAGTGGTCAACCTCTCATTTCTCAGTTAATAGGAAATGTCTCTGGTGTTTGTTTCCTTTTTGTATAAATGATAATGATAAAGAAGAGGTATATCCCTGGTCAGTCTGAAAAGACATCAAACCTTGCTGTTACTGAATGACAAAACACTAGAGTTCATTTCTCATCTAAAATCATTTAACCCTTCTTCCATATTAAGCTTCTCACAAATTTTATTTTGATCAGACTATGCAATTCTTTTATTATCAGTTTCTGGATCACATGCTTTACTAAAAATAAACTCTTTGTGTATATGTGGTAGTTAGAAGACTCAAGAATTCACTTGGCTCTCTTGTGGAGGAATGATCAAACATTGCTCTGGAAAATAAAGAGATCAGTGACAGCCATGTGAGTATCTCATTTCATTGATAATTGGAAGGGAATTACATGGCTTTAAGTGATAAACATTTAACTCATCTTCACTTCCCTTCTCTTTTCTTTTCATGTATACTAAATTAATTGGTTATTTTTCTTTTTATTTAATTGTGAACTTAACCATCAAAAACACAAACATCTCAGTGCATAAAGAAAAAAGGGATCATGAATGAGCTTATTAGATATCATTTCTTTTTGTTATATAATTAAATATAATAAGATAGTAATAAAATTGTCCATGTTCTTTGAGTCCCCTTCTCAGCTTCTTGTTTTCATTTGGGTATTTTTAATGTTTTACTGATGATACATAATTTTAATTTAATTTTTAATGTTACAAACATTTATTCAAGAAAAATGAACATTTAAGCATACAAAGAAAA
The DNA here is from genome assembly GCF_016433145.1 of Gracilinanus agilis. Classification (NCBI taxonomy): domain Eukaryota; kingdom Metazoa; phylum Chordata; class Mammalia; order Didelphimorphia; family Didelphidae; genus Gracilinanus; species Gracilinanus agilis. Next base: position 52,311,242 of record NC_058136.1, on the reverse strand, counting down.
AACAAAATTTTTGAGACTATATTTTGATTGTATCACTTGAGTTTTTAATGACTCTATTAAAATTATCAAATTAGTAATAAAACTATACTCTTTCTGTTTTGTATTCCCTTCTGAACTTTTCTGTTTTCTTCTGTGTGCTTTAAAAAAAATCTTTTTGACAACTTGTATTTTATATCACCTGCATTTCCTAGTCCAATCAGTCCTGCTAAAACCTGATATGTAACATGTTCCAAAAAATCAGCATGCCATGCAAAATTGAGTGGTAAAAATCAGAGGACTCATAGGAAAAATGGGAATAGATACACAACTCTGAAAAACTATCAGTGACACATTAGAAAAAGCTAAGCACCCAACTAAAAGTGTAGGACAGTTCTATATTTGTTAAATAGTCCAGAAAAAACATAAACACTAATACAAAAAGCAGCTGAATTTGTTGCCTTGGGTGAGGTGGGATTGGGATGAGGAATTAAGAGTTAAAGACTATGAGCCCTTTCTTCTTGCACCAGAAGATATACGGTAAATATGGCCCTTTAGCTCTAAAAAAATGACCCTAAGTTCCCTTGTGGATGTGAGCATTGAAAAAGTTACAACTGGTGAGTTCTTGTGAAATGGTGCAGTTTTTTGTGTTCTGCCTGTTTCTCCAGGAATAAATCATATTTAGAATTTCCCCAAAGAATAGGCATTTTATTTTTGGATCATTGCTACCCACAAAAGTGCTGCAGTAACTACTTTACTGTTCATAGACTTTCTCTTTCACCTCCATGGATTCTGTGCCTCATAGTAGGATTTCTTGATCTAAGCATATGGAAATTTTAGTAATTTTATTAGTTTTCTTCTAAGTTGAATTTTGGAATGGTTGCATCAATTTGCAGCCCTAGCAATATAATCTATTAGTTTGCTTTTCTTTCTACAACCCCTATAACTTTGGACATTTCGATATTTTTCATCTTTGTCAATTTGCTAGGTATGATGCTTAACCTCATAATTATTTTGACTTATGTTTCCCTTATTATTGGTGGTGATTTTAATCATTCTTTGTATGGGTCTTCATATTATTATTATATTTAACATATTCTTTCATATAACAATATTTTCATAATATGATTATAATTATTATTTTGAGAACTGGTTGTTCATATACTTTAACCATTGGAGAATGCCTTTTGGTCTTAAATATCTCTGATAGTTGCCTACTTAAATTAGAAGTAAGATAATATCAAATGTTTTTGATGCAAAGATTTTTCTTCCCAGTCTACTCTTTTTCTAATTTTATTAATGTAAAATTTTTTCAATTTCATATTATTTCAATTATCTACTTTTGTGATTAACTTTTTCTCTTCTTAGGTTAAACCATAGCTATGAAATAAAGCTGACTGAATTGTTTTCTATTGTTTTAATGGTATGATGTTTGACATTCAGATCATCTATCCATTTTGAGTACATTGTTCTTTATATTGAAAAAATGGCTGGTCTAAACTTAACTTAATTTCTGCCAGACTATTTTCTAGTCTTCACAACAAATCTTATAAAATAGAGCATTCTTCCCTAGATAATTTATATTTTAGAGATTGTTGGTTATTGTGCTTAATTATTAAGTTCATTTATTTCTTCTTGTCTAGTCTGTTTTAATGATCTGATTATCTGGTTTTCAAAACTAGTATGGAGTATTTTTTATAATTTCTTCTTTATAATATCAGTTGAGATCTAAAAAGTGCTATTCCTCATTAGCTCTAGTTTTTTTCAGTGTTTCCCTTAACATTCTAGGTTTTTTATTCTGCTAAATGAAGTTTGTTGTCATTTCATCTGTCTCTGTATAATTCTTCCTCAGTAGTTTGATCAGAATAATATGAAATCTAAAAATGAATTTACTTAGCATAGCCATTTTTATTATATTGGTGTGACTCTACCATGGGTGCTAAATAGTTCTACATTTATTGAAATTATTGATTTCTTTAAGAAGTGCTTTGTGATTTTTTCTGCAGAAGTTTTGAGTATACTTTGGCAAATTTACTCATATTTGCATTATTCCTTTTGTAGTTATTTTAAATGTGACTTCCTGTTCTATTTTTTCATTCCTGCATGTGTGTTGCTATATAGACATGCTATTGATTTTTTTTCGGTTTTATTTTGCATCCTATTACTTTACTGAAACTTTAATTGTCTCAATGTGTTTCTTTGCTAATTCACCAGAATATTCTAAGTAAGCCATCTTGTAATCAACAAACAAGTATAGTTTGCCCATCTTTATGTTTTAAAGTATCTTTTGTCATTACTCTTGCTAGAATTTGTATATAACTATATAGCACATAACTATAGCAAATAAAAGAGAAAGAGTTATTTTTGTTTGACTCCTATATTTATTGAGAAATTTTATATTGTTTACCCATGACATATGCTGTTAGCTTTTAGTTTAGAAAGCTACATTTATAATATATTAAAACTTTTCTAAGGTTTTTAATACCTGTAAATGTTATTCTTTATCAAAAGTTTTTTCCATGCATCTATAGATATAATTATTCTGTTTTGGATTCCTTAGTCTTCAATTCTAAGAGGGAAAAGGGATTTTTTGATTGGATATATTAATATTTAAAGGTGTGGTTGCCAAGAAACTGAATAAATACCAATTCCTAAAATGATTTTAGTAATTTATTTATCAAATATAGGAGAGAGTGGAAGTAGGGATATAAGATGAGGGTAGAGTAAGAGATCTAACTTAAAGAACTAGATTTGTATTCAAGTCTGGGCTTTACTCCTACAGGGCTCTAGAGACCCAGCCAGAGAGCCTAAAAGTCAATTAACAAGGGATTTAATCATGAGGGCTTCTCCCAATCAAGGGCCCCTCTGGAGGCTAAGGGAGTTAACCTTCTTCATTCACCACATGTAGTTCTAAGGGAAAGATTTAAGAACAGTCTCACCAAGGCCTCAGGGTCCCAGGTCCAGTGCTCCTCCAGGTCCAAGTCATGAAGAAGAACTCCTTCAGGTCCAAGACACAAAAAGAAGAAAAGCTCCAGGAAACTGTAGCTCTCTTTTAAAGGGGCTTCTTTTGTGTCACTTCCTATGCCTTCCCCTTAGTTTATGTGTCCAATCACAACAGACACTTTTCTCACTCATTCTAGCACACGTGGGTCACAGACCTCCCAACTTGTGAATTAAGTGGAGTTGTTTACACTTTTGGTGATTAGATTTGAGAATGGGCAAGGTAGATTTAATCTCATTATTACACAATATCATTAATTACACTTATAAGGTTTTGTAATGTACTATACTTGCATTCCCATTAAAAATCCTGGATAAACAGCTATAGTCTTTTAAAAAGGATTTAGTTTAAATGTTGATTCAAGTTTAATTAATAGTATTGGTTTCTAGTTCTCTTTTTTTGATTTATCCTTTCCTGGTTTAGCTATTAAAACTACATTGTGAATCTCCAACAGCCTTACCCCACCAAACATAAGAATCCTGTTGTCTCTGATCCCAGTGTGAAGGCAGCAACTGTGACAGAATACCTTGATAACAGAGTGGGAAGCACAGCCCCCTTCAGCCTCCACACCTTCACTTACACCTTCAAGATTCTACTGCCAGCTGGGGAAGATCTAACCTCAGGGCTCATTAATACTCCATCAGCCTAATCTAGTCAGTCAGCAGAGGAGAGAAGAAGCCCCTTCAGGACAAAATAACCAAAACCCACATATCTAGCAAATAATCAGAGGAGCAAGATTACAGCCAATGATAGGAGACAAAGAAGGGGAAAAATATGAGTATACAACAGAAAAAGAAAAAAGAAATTACAATTAACAACTTCTATTCAGGTAATGAACAAAGAGCAAATTAATAGAGGAGGACCAAGGAAATACCAAGCAAAAATGGAGAAACTCCAGTGAATTGGACTCAGGCTTTGGAAGAACTCAAAGCACAATTCAATAAAAAATTAAGAGAAGCTGAAGACAATTGGGAAAAGAAATTCAAAAACAAAATGTCATCTGGAAACAGAGGCACATGAACTAAAACAAGAAAACAGTGTCTTGAAAGTCAGAATTGACTAGCCCAAAAACGAGGCAAAGAAAGTGAAAGATGACCTACAAAGAAAAACAGAGCAGAAGGAGAAGGATGGCCAAAAAGCCAGGGATGAAATTCAGTCTTTAAAAATTAAAATCCAACAACTGGAAGCAAATGACTTCACAAGGCAGCAAGAGTCTATAAAACAAAATAAAAAAAAATGAAAAATGGAGGAAAATATGAAACACCTCATTGATAAAACCATATACCTTAAAAATAGATCCAGAAGAGACAATTTAAGAATTATTGGACTACCTGAAAATCATGACAAAAGAAAAAGCGTGGACATCATTCTACAGGAAATTATTCAAGAAAACTACCCTAACATTCTTGAACAAGAGGAAAAAGTAGAGATTGAAAGAATCCACAGATCACCTCCTGCATTTAATCCCCAATTGACAATGTCCAGGAATGTTATAGCCAAATCCCAGAACTACCAGACCAAGGAAACTATACTATAAGGTGCTAAGAAAAAACATTCAGATATCATGGAGCCACCATTAGGATAACACAGGACCTGGCTGCCTCCACACTGAAGGACCAGAAGGCATGGAATATGATATTCCAGAAAGTAAGGGAACTGTGTTTACAACCAAGAATCAACTCCCCCAAAAAATTAACTATATTCTTGTGGGGGAAAGTATGGTCATTTAATAAACTAGAAGACTTCCAAGAATTCCTAAAGCAAAGACCTGACTTAAACATAAAATTTGATGTCCAAACACAGAACTCAAGAAAATCACCAAAAGGTAATTAAGAAAGGGAAAAATAAACAAACAAAAAACTTTTTTAAGGAACCCAATAAGTTTAAATGATTTGTATTCCTATAAGAAAAGATGATATATATAAGATGGTCACTCTTAAAATTTGTTTTTATCATCAGGGTAGCTAGAAGTATACTTAGAGGGAACAGTGACAAACCGTATAGGATGAAATGTAAAAATAACATATAAATAAACAAATAAGTAAATGAATAGATAGATAGATAGATAGATAGATAGATAGATAGATAGATATAGATATATACTAGAGGTCAAAAAAGAGTATAATACTAAGGGAAATGGGAAAAGAAATAAAATTGGGTAATTTTATATTTAATAAAGAAGCACATGCGGGAAGGGAAAAGACCAATACAATGGAAGGGTGAAAGAGTTTGGAGACAGTTTCCAAGAAAATTTTAATCATTAGAGTGAGAAGGGTCAGAAAGATTCAAATGGAAGGAAAATCTCCAGGTACAAATTAAATCATCATAGTCATCATCATCATCATCATCATCAACAGCAACATCTTCAACATTATCATCAACATCATCAGCATCATCATGAACATCAACATCATCAGTGTCATCATTAGCAACATCATCAAGCAACAATATCATCAATGTAATCAATATCAACATCTAGCTATCCATTTCTTCCTGGCCCAGGAAAGATTTTTGCTGGATGGCCTAACCTAATAGCATACTATGCAAAGTACTAAATTAGAGCCAAAAGATGTAAACTCTAGGCTTGAGTGCCACTATGTGTCCTGCAGTGATAAAAAGATAGTCTTTTTCCTGGATTCAGTTTCCTTATTTATGTATGAGTGAAGCTTACCTGGACTCTGGATTAAGTTAATCAATTAAAGCAAAGAAGAAACCAGGTGTGAACAAGAAAAAAAGACTACATTGTTTTTATCAAAGGAGGTTGGTAGAGTGCTTTTTTACTCATTTTTTGTGAAGAATTTGTGTAATATAGGTATTAACTACTCTTTAAATATTTTCTAAAATTCATTAGAAAAAACCAAAAACATTTAGACTAGGTTTCCTTTCTCCCCTGCCTCTTTGGTACTTCTTTTAGAGATTGTTCAATTTCCTTTTCTGAAATTGTACTATTTATTATTTTTATATACTATTCTGGTCATTTTAATTTTTAAATTTTTTTTCCTAGATAACAATCAGTTTCTTTTGAATGCTCAGTTATAGTGGTATGCAGTGGTCTATTAAAATACATAATTTTCTTCTCTGTTGTAATTTCACCTTCCTATTTTTTAAATTTCATTCATATCATTTAAATTTTTTGACTCTTTTCAGTCAGGTTAACTAAATGTTTCTCAGTCTTGCTAGACTTCTTAGAGAACAATATGTAATAGGAACAATATCTTCCTTACTCAGGCTAGGCTATTTCCCCCCCTAAATGGCAATGAAATGATCTTTAAAACTTACTTGGTCCAGAAGAGTGAGGCATGGATGTGACTTAGCTTCCTTGTCATCCAAGAATAAAAACTCAGCCCACAAGGAGTCTTAATATATCATATATGTGGAATAGACCACAATAGCAAATTTGGACATAGGAAAACTACATATACCCTAACTAATGTTTTATCCCTGTTAGATATCCTTTGCATTGTATTGTATAGTAACCCTTCTTTTGTTAAATTTTAGATATGCTACAATTATCTAATTTTGTTCCATTTATAAGCCCAAATCATAGTAATGGTCCAAGTCAGGCCTGGCCAAGAAAGCTAGCTTTTTCCTTTTGTCAACTAATTCTATAGTTTTTGCTTTCTAATATATCTATTTTTTAAAAAAATACATCCATTTCTATTCAGATCTTCAAGATTCTGCTCATATTTATTTAGGGTTTGTTTATTTGTGTTTTTCAAGCATTTTAACTGCACTTCTAGTTCATCAATTTGTCTTTTCTATTTTTAATATATTTCCTCACAGAGATAATTGTTCCTCTGATGATTGCTTTACATGTGCCTTAGAAATTTTGGTATTTTAAGTTATCATCATTTTATTAATTTTGGCTTAGTTATTGATTTCTATGATGACCTCTAATATAGGGTAATTTAATTATTTATTTATCCCTCTCTCCTCCTTGATATTAACCTTTCTCTAGGTTTTCAGGACACCACTCTCTCCTAGTTATACTCTTACTTATCTGACCACTCTTTCTCTCTCTCTCTCTCTCCTTTGCTGGATTCTCTTCCAGGTCATGCCCTCTAAATGTAGGTGTCCCTCAGGGTTTTTTCTTGGAACCTCTTCTCCTTTCACATGATGATCTCATCAGCTCTCATGGATATAATTACCATCTCTATGCTGGTATTCTCAAATATACCTATCCTGCCCCATTATCTCTGCTAACCTCCAACCTTGCATCTTCAGCTGCCTTTCAGAAATTTCAAACTGAATGTCCTGTAAACAGCTTAAATTCAATATGTTCAAAACAGAACTCATTCTCTTCTATTCTAAAACTCACCCTACCTTCCCTATTACTATAGAGATCAACACCATTCTCCCAGTCCTCCAGGGCTTATAATCTAATATTTATCCTAGAATCCTCACTGCAGGGATGGAGCCAAGATAGCAGAGAATATATAGATCCTCATCTGATCACTAACAAATTGCCCTCCATAATACTATGAAATAATTTCTTAGAATGAAATTTAGAGGTATAACCCATAAAAAGACAAGGTGAGGTAATTTTTCCAGTGCAAAACAACTTAGAAAACCCACAAGATAGATCTAGCGTATTAGTGGAGGTGGAACACAGCACACCGGAGCAGGTCCCACAATAGCAATATGCCAAGGTCTCAGCTAAAGCAGCAGCAAAGACTTCTGGAGCTCTCAGCCACAGATGTTAAGGGTGGTGTCGGACAGCTTCTCAGAAGAGTATTGCAAGGGTTCCTTTGCTGGCCCTGTGTGAAAAACTCTTGTCACGTTGCCCATACGTAGAACCAAATCACAATCTGGGGACACAGTCTCAAGGTGAAGAGGAACATTAGCAGACACCAGTGCTTGTGACTACAGGAGAGCAGAAGAACATAGTCCTAGTTCCCTGGGGGAAAAGAATACTTGGTGTTATTTACATTCCAGAGCATAGGCCAGGAAAATATTCAGCACATCATACCACCTTGGAAGAAGTGAAAGTAAATAGATCCCCACAGACAGCTCTGAAGTCAGTTGCATGAAGAACCTGAAGCCTGGAACCTGGTTTCTTTCACCACAGGTACAGAGCCCAACTTTAAGTTTTTTTTAAATTTAAAAAAAGCTGTGTGGCCCTGGGCAAGTCACTTAACCCCCACTTCCTAGTCCTTGCCTTTCTTCTGCCTTAGAACCAATATACAGTGTTGGTTCTGAAATGGAAGGTAAGGATTTAAAATAAGAAATGAAAAGAAAAAGGTGAGTAAATGAGCAAATAAACAACAACAAAAAAAGAAACTCAACAAAGAAAGTTATTTTGGTGAAATAGAAGAACAAAACACAGAAGACAACAAAACCAATTCTGCTGCAGCCAAAGCCCTCATGAAAAATAGAAATTGCTTTCAATCCCTAAAAGAATTAATGGTGGAGCACAAAAAAAGAATTTTAAAAAGCAAATGAAAGTGGTAAAATCAAAATTGGGAGAAGAAATGAGAGTGATACAGGAAAATCATGAAAAAGAGTCAATAGCTTGGTGAAGGAGACACAAAAATTCTGAAGAAATTAATAAATAAATAAAATTAAAGCATGAGAAAGAGGAATGCATTGGGCAGAAAGGGAAGAGAAAAATAAAATGGGCTCAATTATTGTACATAAAAGTCACAAAAGAGCTTTTACAGTAGAGGGGAAGATAGAGGAGGTGAGGAGGAGGGAACATAAACTTTACTCTCATCAGAATTGGTTTAATGAAGGAAGAAGATACACAATCAATTGGTTTCAGAGAAAGCTATCTTACCCCACAGGAAAGTAGGAGGGGAAAGGGATAAGAGAAGGGGAGGGGGGTAGGTCTGATAGAAGAGAGGTCAAATTGAGAGAGGCTGAGGTCAGAATCTACAGGGGGTAAATAAATGAAGTGTAATGCATAGTAATTGTAATGATGCCAAATTTTTTGCAAGTCTATAATAAAGGCCTCATTTCTCACATACAGAGAAATGAGTTGAATATATCAGAATGCAAGTCATTCCTCAACTGATAAATGGACAAAGGATGTGAATAAGAAATTCTCTGACAAAGAAATTAAAGCTCTCTACAGTCATGCGAAAATGCTCTAAATTGCTCTTGATTAGAAAAATGCAAATTAAAACCACTAAGGTACCACCCCACACTTATCAGAGCAGCTATTATGACAAAAAAGGAAAATGACAAAACTTGGAGGGAATATGGAAAAGTTGAGACACTAATGCCCAGTTGTAGGAGTCATTAACTGATTGAACTGTTCTGGATATCAATTTGGACCTACACCCAAAGTACATACCCTTTTGATACAGGGAAGCAGTTACTAGATTTGTTTCTGAAAGAGATGAAAAACAAAAAGGGGAAGGACCTATATGTACAAAAAGATTTAAAGCAGCTCTTTTTGTAGGGGCAAAGAACCAGAAAGTGAGGGGATACCTATTATCTGGGGAATGGCTGAGTTATAGTATATGATTATAATGGAATACTATTGCATTGTAAGAAATGGCAATCAGGAGTAGCTAAGAAAAAAATGGAAAGTGTTACGTGAACTGAAGCAGAGCAAAATAAGCAGAATCAAGAGAACATTGAATACAGAGACAAGAATATTGTACAATGAACCACTATGAATAACAGCTGTTCTCGGTAATACAATGATCCAAAACTATACCAAAGGACTCATGATAAAAAATGCCATCTATGTCCAGAGAAAAAGAACTGATAAGAGTCTCAATCCAGGCCAAAGCAAAATTTTTTTCACTTTCTTTCTTAGTTTTTAAAATTTATTTGAGTTTCCTTCCACAAAAGGATTATTATGGGGAAAGTTTTATATAACTGCATGTGTAAAATCTCTGTAAGACTGCTTACCATCTCAGCATGAGTGGGGTTTGGGGGAAGAAGGGAGGGAGGGAGAGAATTCATGATTCAATATTCTTTGGAAAATGTTGGAAATTTTTATGACATGTAATTGGGGGAAATAAAATAAAATTTAAAAATGCAGAGAATCCTCACTATATCTCTCCCTACCATATCCAATCTGTTGCTAAGGCCCATAGATTTCTCTTTTTCAGCATCTATCAAATATACTCCCTTCTCTCCTCTGACACTTTCACACTTTAGTGCAAGCCCTTACCACCTCACACCTAGATTATTGCAACAGAATGTGAATGCGTCTGCTGCCTCAAATCTTTCCCCACTCTAATCCGTCCTCCTTTCAGCCACTAAAATGATTTTCCTAAAGGTCAGATCCAATTATGTTACCCTCTTACTCAATAGAGCAGCTGGTGTCCCAGTACATAAAATGCTGGGCCTGGAGTCGGGAAGACTCATATTTCTTGGGCTTGAACCTGGCCTCAGATACTTATAGGTTGTATGACCTTGGGCAAGTCACTTCACCCAGTTTGCCTCAGTTACTTCATCTGTAAAATGACCTGGAGAAGGAAGCAGAAAACCACTCCAGTATCTTTACCAAGAAAACCCCAAATGGGATCAAGGAGCGGCAGACAAAACTGAATTGACTGAACAACAGCAATTTACTCAAATTTTCAAGGTATATCATTTTGGGTTTGAGCTTGATAATCTGTTTTTGAGAATATACTATTCTTTTTCCTTCTGTAATTTCTTGTGGTTACAAAAAAAATCTTATGTTTTTTGGAATTTTATTTTCTTTATATGTGAAAAACTTTCTCCTGACTCTCTTTCTTTCTTTCTTTCTTTCTTTCTTTCTTTCTTTCTTTCTTTCTTTCTTTCTTTCTTTCTTTCTTTCT